>NW_027439236.1:182500-187500 GCF_964188355.1 Buteo buteo | reverse complement strand
GGCTAAGGTTAGGGTTAGGGTTAGGGTTAGGGTTAGGGCTAGGGTTAGGGTTAGGGTTAGGGTTACGGCTAGGGTTAGGGTTAGGGTTAGGTTAGGCTTAGGGTTAGGAGTTAGGGTTAGGGTTTCTATTAGGTTAGTTTTAAGGGCTAAGGTTAGTTTTAGGGTTAAGGTTGGGTTAGGGTTAGGATTAGGGTTAGGGTACGACTTAGGGCTAGGGTTAGGGCTAGGGTTAGGGTTAGGGTTAGGGTTAGGGTTTAGGGTTATGGTTAGGGTTAGGGGTTAGGGGTTAGGCTTAGGGTTAGCGTTACGGTTAGGGGTTAGGGGTTAGGGTTAGGGCTAAGGTTAGGGTTAGGGTTAGGGTTAGGGTTAGGGCTAGGGTTAGGGTTAGGGTTAGGGTTACGGCTAGGGTTAGGGTTAGGGTTAGTTTAGGCTTAGGGTTAGGAGTTAGGGTTAGGGTTTCTATTAGGTTAGTTTTAAGGGCTAAGGTTAGTTTTAGGGTTAAGGTTGGGTTAGGGTTAGGATTAGGGTTAGGGTACGACTTAGGGCTAGGGTTAGGGCTAGGGTTAGGGTTAGGGTTAGGGTTTAGGGTTATGGTTAGGGTTAGGGGTTAGGGGTTAGGGGTTAGGCTTAGGGTTAGCGTTACGGTTAGGGGTTAGGGGTTAGGGTTAGGGCTAAGGTTAGGGTTAGGGTTAGGGTTAGGGTTAGGGCTAGGGTTAGGGTTAGGGTTAGGGTTACGGCTAGGGTTAGGGTTAGGGTTAGGTTAGGCTTAGGGTTAGGAGTTAGGGTTAGGGTTTCTATTAGGTTAGTTTTAAGGGCTAAGGTTAGTTTTAGGGTTAAGGTTGGGTTAGGGTTAGGATTAGGGTTAGGGTACGACTTAGGGCTAGGGTTAGGGCTAGGGTTAGGGTTAGGGTTAGGGTTAGGGTTTAGGGTTATGGTTAGGGTTAGGGGTTAGGGGTTAGGGGTTAGGCTTAGGGTTAGCGTTACGGTTAGGGGTTAGGGGTTAGGGTTAGGGCTAAGGTTAGGGTTAGGGTTAGGGTTAGGGTTAGGGCTAGGGTTAGGGTTAGGGTTAGGGTTACGGCTAGGGTTAGGGTTA
Organism: Buteo buteo; assembly: GCF_964188355.1. Taxonomy (NCBI): domain Eukaryota; kingdom Metazoa; phylum Chordata; class Aves; order Accipitriformes; family Accipitridae; genus Buteo; species Buteo buteo. The sequence goes on along the minus strand of NW_027439236.1, from coordinate 186,407 downwards.
GGGTTAGGTTAGGCTTAGGGTTAGGAGTTAGGGTTAGGGTTTCTATTAGGTTAGTTTTAAGGGCTAAGGTTAGTTTTAGGGTTAAGGTTGGGTTAGGGTTAGGATTAGGGTTAGGGTACGACTTAGGGCTAGGGTTAGGGCTAGGGTTAGGGTTAGGGCTAGGGTTAGGGTTAGGGTTAGGGTTAGGGTTTAGGGTTATGGTTAGGGTTAGGGGTTAGGGGTTAGGGGTTAGGCTTAGGGTTAGCGTTACGGTTAGGGGTTAGGGGTTAGGGTTAGGGCTAAGGTTAGGGTTAGGGTTAGGGTTAGGGTTAGGGCTAGGGTTAGGGTTAGGGTTAGGGTTACGTCTAGGGTTAGGGTTAGGGTTAGGTTAGGCTTAGGGTTAGGAGTTAGGGTTAGGGTTTCTATTAGGTTAGTTTTAAGGGCTAAGGTTAGTTTTAGGGTTAAGGTTGGGTTAGGGTTAGGATTAGGGTTAGGGTACGACTTAGGGCTAGGGTTAGGGCTAGGGTTAGGGTTAGGGTTAGGGTTAGGGTTTAGGGTTATGGTTAGGGTTAGGTGTTAGGGGTTAGGGGTTAGGCTTAGGGTTAGCGTTACGGTTAGGGGTTAGGGGTTAGGGTTAGGGCTAAGGTTAGGGTTAGCGTTAGGGTTAGGGTTAGGGCTAGGGTTAGGGTTAGGGTTAGGGTTACAGCTAGGGTTAGGGTTAGGGTTAGGTTAGGCTTAGGGTTAGGAGTTAGGGTTAGGGTTTCTATTAGGTTAGTTTTAAGGGCTAAGGTTAGTTTTAGGGTTAAGGTTGGGTTAGGGTTAGGATTAGGGTTAGGGTACGACTTAGGGCTAGGGTTAGGGCTAGGGTTAGGGTTAGGGTTAGGGTTAGGGTTTAGGGTTATGGTTAGGGTTAGGGGTTAGGGGTTAGGGGTTAGGCTTAGGGTTAGGTTAGGCTTAGGGTTAGGAGTTAGGGTTAGGGTTTCTATTAGGTTAGTTTTAAGGGCTAAGGTTAGTTTTAGGGTTAAGGTTGGGTTAGGGTTAGGATTAGGGTTAGGGTACGACTTAGGGCTAGGGTTAGGGCTAGGGTTAGGGTTAGGGTTAGGGTTAGGGTTTAGGGTTATGGTTAGGGTTAGGGGTTAGGGGTTAGGGGTTAGGCTTAGGGTTAGCGTTACGGTTAGGGGTTAGGGGTTAGGGTTAGGGCTAAGGTTAGGGTTAGGGTTAGGGCTAGGGTTAGGGTTAGGGTTAGGGTTACGGCTAGGGTTAGGGTTAGGGTTAGGTTAGGCTTAGGGTTAGGAGTTAGGGTTAGGGTTTCTATTAGGTTAGTTTTAAGGGCTAAGGTTAGTTTTAGGGTTAAGGTTGGGTTAGGGTTAGGATTAGGGTTAGGGTACGACTTAGGGCTAGGGTTAGGGCTAGGGTTAGGGTTAGGGTTAGGGTTAGGGTTTAGGGTTATGGTTAGGGTTAGGGGTTAGGGGTTAGGGGTTAGGCTTAGGGTTAGCGTTACGGTTAGGGGTTAGGGGTTAGGGTTAGGGCTAAGGTTAGGGTTAGGGTTAGGGTTAGGGTTAGGGCTAGGGTTAGGGTTAGGGTTAGGGTTACGGCTAGGGTTAGGGTTAGGGTTAGGTTAGGCTTAGGGTTAGGAGTTAGGGTTAGGGTTTCTATTAGGTTAGTTTTAAGGGCTAAGGTTAGTTTTAGGGTTAAGGTTGGGTTAGGGTTAGGATTAGGGTTAGGGTACGACTTAGGGCTAGGGTTAGGGCTAGGGTTAGGGTTAGGGTTAGGGTTAGGGTTTAGGGTTATGGTTAGGGTTAGGGGTTAGGGGTTAGGGGTTAGGCTTAGGGTTAGCGTTACGGTTAGGGGTTAGGGGTTAGGGTTAGGGCTAAGGTTAGGGTTAGGGTTAGGGCTAGGGTTAGGGCTAGGGTTAGGGTTAGGGTTACGGCTAGGGTTAGGGTTAGGGTTAGGTTAGGCTTAGGGTTAGGAGTTAGGGTTAGGGTTTCTATTAGGTTAGTTTTAAGGGCTAAGGTTAGTTTTAGGGTTAAGGTTGGGTTAGGGTTAGGATTAGGGTTAGGGTACGACTTAGGGCTAGGGTTAGGGCTAGGGTTAGGGTTAGGGTTAGGGTTAGGGTTTAGGGTTATGGTTAGGGTTAGGGGTTAGGGGTTAGGGGTTAGGCTTAGGGTTAGCGTTACGGTTAGGGGTTAGGGGTTAGGGTTAGGGCTAAGGTTAGGGTTAGGGTTAGGGTTAGGGTTAGGGCTAGGGTTAGGGTTAGGGTTAGGGTTACGGCTAGGGTTAGGGTTAGGGTTAGGTTAGGCTTAGGGTTAGGAGTTAGGGTTAGGGTTTCTATTAGGTTAGTTTTAAGGGCTAAGGTTAGTTTTAGGGTTAAGGTTGGGTTAGGGTTAGGATTAGGGTTAGGGTACGACTCTAGGGCTAGGGTTAGGGCTAGGGTTAGGGTTAGGGTTAGGGTTAGGGTTTAGGGTTATGGTTAGGGTTAGGGGTTAGGGGTTAGGGGTTAGGCTTAGGGTTAGCGTTACGGTTAGGGGTTAGGGGTTAGGGTTAGGGCTAAGGTTAGGGTTAGGGTTAGGGTTAGGGTTAGGGCTAGGGTTAGGGTTAGGGTTAGGGTTACGGCTAGGGTTAGGGTTAGGGTTAGGTTAGGCTTAGGGTTAGGAGTTAGGGTTAGGGTTTCTATTAGGTTAGTTTTAAGGGCTAAGGTTAGTTTTAGGGTTAAGGTTGGGTTAGGGTTAGGATTAGGGTTAGGGTACGACTTAGGGCTAGGGTTAGGGCTAGGGTTAGGGTTAGGGTTAGGGTTAGGGTTTAGGGTTATGGTTAGGGTTAGGGGTTAGGGGTTAGGGGTTAGGCTTAGGGTTAGCGTTACGGTTAGGGGTTAGGGGTTAGGGTTAGGGCTAAGGTTAGGTTTAGGGTTAGGGTTAGGGTTAGGGTTAGGGCTAGGGTTAGGGTTAGGGTTAGGGTTACGGCTAGGGTTAGGGTTAGGGTTAGGTTAGGCTTAGGGTTAGGAGTTAGGGTTAGGGTTTCTATTAGGTTAGTTTTAAGGGCTAAGGTTAGTTTTAGGGTTAAGGTTGGGTTAGGGTTAGGATTAGGGTTAGGGTACGACTTAGGGCTAGGGTTAGGGCTAGGGTTAGGGTTAGGGTTAGGGTTTAGGGTTATGGTTAGGGTTAGGGGTTAGGGGTTAGGGGTTAGGCTTAGGGTTAGCGTTACGGTTAGGGGTTAGGGGTTAGGGTTAGGGCTAAGGTTAGGGTTAGGGTTAGGGTTAGGGTTAGGGCTAGGGTTAGGGTTAGGGTTACGGCTAGGGTTAGGGTTAGGGTTAGGTTAGGCTTAGGGTTAGGAGTTAGGGTTAGGGTTTCTATTAGGTTAGTTTTAAGGGCTAAGGTTAGTTTTAGGGTTAAGGTTGGGTTAGGGTTAGGATTAGGGTTAGGGTACGACTTAGGGCTAGGGTTAGGGCTAGGGTTAGGGTTAGGGTTAGGGTTAGGGTTTAGGGTTATGGTTAGGGGTTAGGGGTTAGGGGTTAGGCTTAGGGTTAGCGTTACGGTTAGGGGTTAGGGGTTAGGGTTAGGGCTAAGGTTAGGGTTAGGGTTAGGGTTAGGGTTAGGGCTAGGGTTAGGGTTAGGGTTAGGGTTACGGCTAGGGTTAGGGTTAGGGTTAGGTTAGGCTTAGGGTTAGGAGTTAGGGTTAGGGTTTCTATTAGGTTAGTTTTAAGGGCTAAGGTTAGTTTTAGGGTTAAGGTTGGGTTAGGGTTAGGATTAGGGTTAGGGTACGACTTAGGGCTAGGGTTAGGGCTAGGGTTAGGGTTATGGTTAGGGTTTAGGGTGTATGGTTAGGGTTAGGGGTTAGGGGTTAGGGGTTAGGCTTAGGGTTAGCGTTACGGTTAGGGGTTAGGGGTTAGGGTTAGGGCTAAGGTTAGGGTTAGGGTTAGGGTTAGGGTTAG
>NW_027439236.1:162500-177500 GCF_964188355.1 Buteo buteo | reverse complement strand
GGTTAGGGTTAGGGTTAGGTTAGGCTTAGGGTTAGGAGTTAGGGTTAGGGTTTCTATTAGGTTAGTTTTAAGGGCTAAGGTTAGTTTTAGGGTTAAGGTTGGGTTAGGGTTAGGATTAGGGTTAGGGTACGACTTAGGGCTAGGGTTAGGGCTAGGGTTAGGGTTAGGGTTAGGGTTAGGGTTTAGGGTTATGGTTAGGGTTAGGGGTTAGGGGTTAGGGGTTAGGCTTAGGGTTAGCGTTACGGTTAGGGGTTAGGGGTTAGGGTTAGGGCTAAGGTTAGGGTTAGGGTTAGGGTTAGGGTTAGGGCTAGGGTTAGGGTTAGGGTTAGGGTTACGGCTAGGGTTAGGGTTAGGGTTAGGTTAGGCTTAGGGTTAGGAGTTAGGGTTAGGGTTTCTATTAGGTTAGTTTTAAGGGCTAAGGTTAGTTTTAGGGTTAAGGTTGGGTTAGGGTTAGGATTAGGGTTAGGGTACGACTTAGGGCTAGGGTTAGGGCTAGGGTTAGGGTTAGGGTTAGGGTTTAGGGTTATGGTTAGGGTTAGGGGTTAGGGGTTAGGGGTTAGGCTTAGGGTTAGCGTTACGGTTAGGGGTTAGGGGTTAGGGTTAGGGCTAAGGTTAGGGTTAGGGTTAGGGTTAGGGTTAGGGCTAGGGTTAGGGTTAGGGTTAGGGTTACGGCTAGGGTTAGGGTTAGGGTTAGGTTAGGCTTAGGGTTAGGAGTTAGGGTTAGGGTTTCTATTAGGTTAGTTTTAAGGGCTAAGGTTAGTTTTAGGGTTAAGGTTGGGTTAGGGTTAGGATTAGGGTTAGGGTACGACTTAGGGCTAGGGTTAGGGCTAGGGTTAGGGTTAGGGTTAGGGTTAGGGTTTAGGGTTATGGTTAGGGTTAGGGGTTAGGGGTTAGGGGTTAGGCTTAGGGTTAGCGTTACGGTTAGGGGTTAGGGGTTAGGGTTAGGGCTAAGGTTAGGGTTAGGGTTAGGGTTAGGGTTAGGGCTAGGGTTAGGGTTAGGGTTAGGGTTACGGCTAGGGTTAGGGTTAGGGTTAGGTTAGGCTTAGGGTTAGGAGTTAGGGTTAGGGTTTCTATTAGGTTAGTTTTAAGGGCTAAGGTTAGTTTTAGGGTTAAGGTTGGGTTAGGGTTAGGATTAGGGTTAGGGTACGACTTAGGGCTAGGGTTAGGGCTAGGGTTAGGGTTATGGTTAGGGTTTAGGGTGTATGGTTAGGGTTAGGGGTTAGGGGTTAGGGGTTAGGCTTAGGGTTAGCGTTACGGTTAGGGGTTAGGGGTTAGGGTTAGGGCTAAGGTTAGGGTTAGGGTTAGGGTTAGGGTTAGGGCTAGGGTTAGGGTTAGGGTTAGGGTTACGGCTAGGGTTAGGGTTAGGGTTAGGTTAGGCTTAGGGTTAGGAGTTAGGGTTAGGGTTTCTATTAGGTTAGTTTTAAGGGCTAAGGTTAGTTTTAGGGTTAAGGTTGGGTTAGGGTTAGGATTAGGGTTAGGGTACGACTTAGGGCTAGGGTTAGGGCTAGGGTTAGGGTTAGGGTTAGGGTTTAGGGTTATGGTTAGGGTTAGGGGTTAGGGGTTAGGGGTTAGGCTTAGGGTTAGCGTTACGGTTAGGGGTTAGGGGTTAGGGTTAGGGCTAAGGTTAGGGTTAGGGTTAGGGTTAGGGTTAGGGTTAGGGTTAGGGTTAGGGTTAGGGTTACGGCTAGGGTTAGGGTTAGGGTTAGGTTAGGCTTAGGGTTAGGATTTAGGGTTAGGGTTTCTATTAGGTTAGTTTTAAGGGCTAAGGTTAGTTTTAGGGTTAAGGTTGGGTTAGGGTTAGGATTAGGCTTAGGGTTAGGCTTAGGGCTAGGGTTAGGGCTAGGGTTAGGGTTAGGGTTAGGGTTAGGGTTTAGGGTTATGGTTAGGGTTAGGGGTTAGGGGTTAGGGGTTAGGCTTAGGGTTAGCGTTACGGTTAGGGGTTAGGGGTTAGGCTTAGGGCTAAGGTTAGGGTTAGGGTTAGGGTTAGGGTTAGGGCTAGGGTTAGGGTTAGGGTTAGGGTTACGGCTAGGGTTAGGGTTAGGGTTAGTTTAGGCTTAGGGTTAGGAGTTAGGGTTAGGGTTTCTATTAGGTTAGTTTTAAGGGCTAAGGTTAGTTTTAGGGTTAAGGTTGGGTTAGGGTTAGGATTAGGGTTAGGGTACGACTTAGGGCTAGGGTTAGGGCTAGGGTTAGGGTTAGGGTTAGGGTTTAGGGTTATGGTTAGGGTTAGGGGTTAGGGGTTAGGGGTTAGGCTTAGGGTTAGCGTTACGGTTAGGGGTTAGGGGTTAGGGTTAGGGCTAAGGTTAGGGTTAGGGTTAGGGTTAGGGTTAGGGCTAGGGTTAGGGTTAGGGTTAGGGTTACGGCTAGGGTTAGGGTTAGGGTTAGGTTAGGCTTAGGGTTAGGAGTTAGGGTTAGGGTTTCTATTAGGTTAGTTTTAAGGGCTAAGGTTAGTTTTAGGGTTAAGGTTGGGTTAGGGTTAGGATTAGGGTTAGGGTACGACTTAGGGCTAGGGTTAGGGCTAGGGTTAGGGTTAGGGTTAGGGTTAGGGTTTAGGGTTATGGTTAGGGTTAGGGGTTAGGGGTTAGGGGTTAGGCTTAGGGTTAGCGTTACGGTTAGGGGTTAGGGGTTAGGGTTAGGGCTAAGGTTAGGGTTAGGGTTAGGGCTAGGGTTAGGGTTAGGGTTAGGGTTACGGCTAGGGTTAGGGTTAGGGTTAGGTTAGGCTTAGGGTTAGGAGTTAGGGTTAGGGTTTCTATTAGGTTAGTTTTAAGGGCTAAGGTTAGTTTTAGGGTTAAGGTTGGGTTAGGGTTAGGATTAGGGTTAGGGTACGACTTAGGGCTAGGGTTAGGGCTAGGGTTAGGGTTAGGGTTAGGGTTAGGGTTTAGGGTTATGGTTAGGGTTAGGGGTTAGGGGTTAGGGGTTAGGCTTAGGGTTAGCGTTACGGTTAGGGGTTAGGGGTTAGGGTTAGGGCTAAGGTTAGGGTTAGGGTTAGGGTTAGGGTTAGGGCTAGGGTTAGGGTTAGGGTTAGGGTTACGGCTAGGGTTAGGGTTAGGGTTAGGTTAGGCTTAGGGTTAGGAGTTAGGGTTAGGGTTTCTATTAGGTTAGTTTTAAGGGCTAAGGTTAGTTTTAGGGTTAAGGTTGGGTTAGGGTTAGGATTAGGGTTAGGGTACGACTCTAGGGCTAGGGTTAGGGCTAGGGTTAGGGTTAGGGTTAGGGTTAGGGTTTAGGGTTATGGTTAGGGTTAGGGGTTAGGGGTTAGGGGTTAGGCTTAGGGTTAGCGTTACGGTTAGGGGTTAGGGGTTAGGGTTAGGGCTAAGGTTAGGGTTAGGGTTAGGGTTAGGGTTAGGGCTAGGGTTAGGGTTAGGGTTAGGGTTACGGCTAGGGTTAGGGTTAGGGTTAGGTTAGGCTTAGGGTTAGGAGTTAGGGTTAGGGTTTCTATTAGGTTAGTTTTAAGGGCTAAGGTTAGTTTTAGGGTTAAGGTTGGGTTAGGGTTAGGATTAGGGTTAGGGTACGACTTAGGGCTAGGGTTAGGGCTAGGGTTAGGGTTAGGGTTAGGGTTAGGGTTTAGGGTTATGGTTAGGGTTAGGGGTTAGGGGTTAGGGGTTAGGCTTAGGGTTAGCGTTACGGTTAGGGGTTAGGGGTTAGGGTTAGGGCTAAGGTTAGGTTTAGGGTTAGGGTTAGGGTTAGGGTTAGGGCTAGGGTTAGGGTTAGGGTTAGGGTTACGGCTAGGGTTAGGGTTAGGGTTAGGTTAGGCTTAGGGTTAGGAGTTAGGGTTAGGGTTTCTATTAGGTTAGTTTTAAGGGCTAAGGTTAGTTTTAGGGTTAAGGTTGGGTTAGGGTTAGGATTAGGGTTAGGGTACGACTTAGGGCTAGGGTTAGGGCTAGGGTTAGGGTTAGGGTTAGGGTTTAGGGTTATGGTTAGGGTTAGGGGTTAGGGGTTAGGGGTTAGGCTTAGGGTTAGCGTTACGGTTAGGGGTTAGGGGTTAGGGTTAGGGCTAAGGTTAGGGTTAGGGTTAGGGTTAGGGTTAGGGCTAGGGTTAGGGTTAGGGTTAGGGTTACGGCTAGGGTTAGGGTTAGGGTTAGGTTAGGCTTAGGGTTAGGAGTTAGGGTTAGGGTTTCTATTAGGTTAGTTTTAAGGGCTAAGGTTAGTTTTAGGGTTAAGGTTGGGTTAGGGTTAGGATTAGGGTTAGGGTACGACTTAGGGCTAGGGTTAGGGCTAGGGTTAGGGTTAGGGTTAGGGTTAGGGTTTAGGGTTATGGTTAGGGTTAGGGGTTAGGGGTTAGGGGTTAGGCTTAGGGTTAGCGTTACGGTTAGGGGTTAGGGGTTAGGGTTAGGGCTAAGGTTAGGGTTAGGGTTAGGGTTAGGGTTAGGGCTAGGGTTAGGGTTAGGGTTAGGGTTACGGCTAGGGTTAGGGTTAGGGTTAGGTTAGGCTTAGGGTTAGGAGTTAGGGTTAGGGTTTCTATTAGGTTAGTTTTAAGGGCTAAGGTTAGTTTTAGGGTTAAGGTTGGGTTAGGGTTAGGATTAGGGTTAGGGTACGACTTAGGGCTAGGGTTAGGGCTAGGGTTAGGGTTATGGTTAGGGTTTAGGGTGTATGGTTAGGGTTAGGGGTTAGGGGTTAGGGGTTAGGCTTAGGGTTAGCGTTACGGTTAGGGGTTAGGGGTTAGGGTTAGGGCTAAGGTTAGGGTTAGGGTTAGGGTTAGGGTTAGGGCTAGGGTTAGGGTTAGGGTTAGGGTTACGGCTAGGGTTAGGGTTAGGGTTAGGTTAGGCTTAGGGTTAGGAGTTAGGGTTAGGGTTTCTATTAGGTTAGTTTTAAGGGCTAAGGTTAGTTTTAGGGTTAAGGTTGGGTTAGGGTTAGGATTAGGGTTAGGGTACGACTTAGGGCTAGGGTTAGGGCTAGGGTTAGGGTTAGGGTTAGGGTTTAGGGTTATGGTTAGGGTTAGGGGTTAGGGGTTAGGGGTTAGGCTTAGGGTTAGCGTTACGGTTAGGGGTTAGGGGTTAGGGTTAGGGCTAAGGTTAGGGTTAGGGTTAGGGTTAGGGTTAGGGCTAGGGTTAGGGTTAGTGTTAGGGTTACGGCTAGGGTTAGGGTTAGGGTTAGGTTAGGCTTAGGGTTAGGAGTTAGGGTTAGGGTTTCTATTAGGTTAGTTTTAAGGGCTAAGGTTAGTTTTAGGGTTAAGGTTGGGTTAGGGTTAGGATTAGGGTTAGGGTACGACTTAGGGCTAGGGTTAGGGCTAGGGTTAGGGTTAGGGTTAGGTTTACGGCTAGGGTTAGGGTTAGGGTTAGGGGTTAGGGGTTAGGGGTTAGGCTTAGGGTTAGCGTTACGGTTAGGGGTTAGGGGTTAGGGTTAGGGCTAAGGTTAGGGTTAGGGTTAGGGTTAGGGTTAGGGCTAGGGTTAGGGTTAGGGTTAGGGTTACGGCTAGGGTTAGGGTTAGGGTTAGGTTAGGCTTAGGGTTAGGAGTTAGGGTTAGGGTTTCTATTAGGTTAGTTTTAAGGGCTAAGGTTAGTTTTAGGGTTAAGGTTGGGTTAGGGTTAGGATTAGGGTTAGGGTACGACTTAGGGCTAGGGTTAGGGCTAGGGTTAGGGTTATGGTTAGGGTTTAGAGTGTATGGTTAGGGTTAGGGGTTAGGGGTTAGGGGTTAGGCTTAGGGTTAGCGTTACGGTTAGGGGTTAGGGGTTAGGGTTAGGGCTAAGGTTAGGGTTAGGGTTAGGGTTAGGGTTACGGCTAGGGTTAGGGTTAGGGTTAGGGTTACGGCTAGGGTTAGGGTTAGGGTTAGGTTAGGCTTAGGGTTAGGAGTTAGGGTTAGGGTTTCTATTAGGTTAGTTTTAAGGGCTAAGGTTAGTTTTAGGGTTAAGGTTGGGTTAGGGTTAGGATTAGGGTTAGGGTACGACTTAGGGCTAGGGTTAGGGCTAGGGTTAGGGTTAGGGTTTAGGGTTATGGTTAGGGTTAGGGGTTAGGGGTTAGGGGTTAGGCTTAGGGTTAGCGTTACGGTTAGGGGTTAGGGGTTAGGGTTAGGGCTAAGGTTAGGTTTAGGGTTAGGGTTAGGGTTAGGGTTAGGGCTAGGGTTAGGGTTAGGGTTAGGGTTACGGCTAGGGTTAGGGTTAGGGTTAGGTTAGGCTTAGGGTTAGGAGTTAGGGTTAGGGTTTCTATTAGGTTAGTTTTAAGGGCTAAGGTTAGTTTTAGGGTTAAGGTTGGGTTAGGGTTAGGATTAGGGTTAGGGTACGACTTAGGGCTAGGGTTAGGGCTAGGGTTAGGGTTAGGGTTAGGGTTTAGGGTTATGGTTAGGGTTAGGGGTTAGGGGTTAGGGGTTAGGCTTAGGGTTAGCGTTACGGTTAGGGGTTAGGGGTTAGGGTTAGGGCTAAGGTTAGGGTTAGGGTTAGGGTTAGGGTTAGGGCTAGGGTTAGGGTTAGGGTTAGGGTTACGGCTAGGGTTAGGGTTAGGGTTAGGTTAGGCTTAGGGTTAGGAGTTAGGGTTAGGGTTTCTATTAGGTTAGTTTTAAGGGCTAAGGTTAGTTTTAGGGTTAAGGTTGGGTTAGGGTTAGGATTAGGGTTAGGGTACGACTTAGGGCTAGGGTTAGGGCTAGGGTTAGGGTTAGGGTTAGGGTTAGGGTTTAGGGTTATGGTTAGGGTTAGGGGTTAGTGGTTAGGGGTTAGGCTTAGGGTTAGCGTTACGGTTAGGGGTTAGGGGTTAGGCTTAGGGCTAAGGTTAGGGTTAGGGTTAGGGTTAGGGTTAGGGCTAGGGTTAGGGTTAGGGTTAGGGTTACGGCTAGGGTTAGGGTTAGGGTTAGGTTAGGCTTAGGGTTAGGAGTTAGGGTTAGGGTTTCTATTAGGTTAGTTTTAAGGGCTAAGGTTAGTTTTAGGGTTAAGGTTGGGTTAGGGTTAGGATTAGGGTTAGGGTACGACTTAGGGCTAGGGTTAGGGCTAGGGTTAGGGTTATGGTTAGGGTTTAGGGTGTATGGTTAGGGTTAGGGGTTAGGGGTTAGGCTTAGGGTTAGCGTTACGGTTAGGGGTTAGGGGTTAGGGTTAGGGCTAAGGTTAGGGTTAGGGTTAGGGTTAGGGTTAGGGCTAGGGTTAGGGTTAGGGTTAGGGTTACGGCTAGGGTTAGGGTTAGGGTTAGGTTAGGCTTAGGGTTAGGAGTTAGGGTTAGGGTTTCTATTAGGTTAGTTTTAAGGGCTAAGGTTAGTTTTAGGGTTAAGGTTGGGTTAGGGTTAGGATTAGGGTTAGGGTACGACTCTAGGGCTAGGGTTAGGGCTAGGGTTAGGGTTAGGGTTAGGGTTTAGGGTTATGGTTAGGGTTAGGGGTTAGGGGTTAGGGGTTAGGCTTAGGGTTAGCGTTACGGTTAGGGGTTAGGGGTTAGGGTTAGGGCTAAGGTTAGGGTTAGGGTTAGGGTTAGGGTTAGGGCTAGGGTTAGGGTTAGGGTTAGGGTTACGGCTAGGGTTAGGGTTAGGGTTAGGTTAGGCTTAGGGTTAGGAGTTAGGGTTAGGGTTTCTATTAGGTTAGTTTTAAGGGCTAAGGTTAGTTTTAGGGTTAAGGTTGGGTTAGGGTTAGGATTAGGGTTAGGGTACGACTTAGGGCTAGGGTTAGCGCTAGGGTTAGGGTTAGGGTTAGGGTTAGGGTTTAGGGTTATGGTTAGGGTTAGGGGTTAGGGGTTAGGGGTTAGGCTTAGGGTTAGCGTTACGGTTAGGGGTTAGGGGTTAGGGTTAGGGCTAAGGTTAGGGTTAGGGTTAGGGCTAGGGTTAGGGTTAGGGTTAGGGTTACGGCTAGGGTTAGGGTTAGGGTTAGGTTAGGCTTAGGGTTAGGAGTTAGGGTTAGGGTTTCTATTAGGTTAGTTTTAAGGGCTAAGGTTAGTTTTAGGGTTAAGGTTGGGTTAGGGTTAGGATTAGGGTTAGGGTACGACTTAGGGCTAGGGTTAGGGCTAGGGTTACGGTTATGGTTAGGGTTTAGGGTGTATGGTTAGGGTTAGGGGTTAGGGGTTAGGGGTTAGGCTTAGGGTTAGCGTTACGGTTAGGGGTTAGGGGTTAGGGTTAGGGCTAAGGTTAGGGTTAGGGTTAGGGTTAGGGTTAGGGCTAGGGTTAGGGTTAGGGTTAGGGTTACGGCTAGGGTTAGGGTTAGGGTTAGGTTAGGCTTAGGGTTAGGAGTTAGGGTTAGGGTTTCTATTAGGTTAGTTTTAAGGGCTAAGGTTAGTTTTAGGGTTAAGGTTGGGTTAGGGTTAGGATTAGGGTTAGGGTACGACTTAGGGCTAGGGTTAGGGCTAGGGTTAGGGTTAGGGTTAGGGTTTAGGGTTATGGTTAGGGTTAGGGGTTAGGGGTTAGGGGTTAGGCTTAGGGTTAGCGTTACGGTTAGGGGTTAGGGGTTAGGGTTAGGGCTAAGGTTAGGGTTAGGGTTAGGGTTAGGGTTAGGGCTAGGGTTAGGGTTAGGGTTAGGGTTACGGCTAGGGTTAGGGTTAGGGTTAGGTTAGGCTTAGGGTTAGGAGTTAGGGTTAGGGTTTCTATTAGGTTAGTTTTAAGGGCTAAGGTTAGTTTTAGGGTTAAGGTTGGGTTAGGGTTAGGATTAGGGTTAGGGTACGACTTAGGGCTAGAGTTAGGGCTAGGGTTAGGGTTAGGGTTAGGGTTTAGGGTTATGGTTAGGGTTAGGGGTTAGGGGTTAGGGGTTAGGCTTAGGGTTAGCGTTACGGTTAGGGGTTAGGGTTTAGGGTTAGGGCTAAGGTTAGGGTTAGGGTTAGGGTTAGGGTTAGGGCTAGGGTTAGGGTTAGGGTTAGGGTTACGGCTAGGGTTAGGGTTAGGGTTAGGTTAGGCTTAGGGTTAGGAGTTAGGGTTAGGGTTTCTATTAGGTTAGTTTTAAGGGCTAAGGTTAGTTTTAGGGTTAAGGTTGGGTTAGGGTTAGGATTAGGGTTAGGGTACGACTTAGGGCTAGGGTTAGGGCTAGGGTTAGGGTTAGGGTTAGGGTTTAGGGTTAGGGTTAGGGTTAGGGGTTAGGGGTTAGGGGTTAGGCTTAGGGTTAGCGTTACGGTTAGGGGTTAGGGGTTAGGGTTAGGGCTAAGGTTAGGGTTAGGGTTAGGGTTAGGGTTAGGGCTAGGGTTAGGGTTAGGGTTAGGGTTACGGCTAGGGTTAGGGTTAGGGTTAGGTTAGGCTTAGGGTTAGGATTTAGGGTTAGGGTTTCTATTAGGTTAGTTTTAAGGGCTAAGGTTAGTTTTAGGGTTAAGGTTGGGTTAGGGTTAGGATTAGGGTTAGGGTACGACTTAGGGCTAGGGTTAGGGCTAGGGTTAGGGTTAGGGTTAGGGTTAGGGTTTAGGGTTATGGTTAGGGTTAGGGGTTAGGGGTTAGGGGTTAGGCTTAGGGTTAGCGTTACGGTTAGGGGTTAGGGGTTAGGGTTAGGGCTAAGGTTAGGGTTAGGGTTAGGGTTAGGGTTAGGGCTAGGGTTAGGGTTAGGGTTAGGGTTACGGCTAGGGTTAGGGTTAGGGTTAGGTTAGGCTTAGGGTTAGGAGTTAGGGTTAGGGTTTCTATTAGGTTAGTTTTAAGGGCTAAGGTTAGTTTTAGGGTTAAGGTTGGGTTAGGGTTAGGATTAGGGTTAGGGTACGACTTAGGGCTAGGGTTAGGGCTAGGGTTAGGGTTAGGGTTAGGGTTAGGGTTTAGGGTTATGGTTAGGGTTAGGGGTTAGGGGTTAGGGGTTAGGCTTAGGGTTAGCGTTACGGTTAGGGGTTAGGGGTTAGGGTTAGGGCTAAGGTTAGGGTTAGGGTTAGGGCTAGGGTTAGGGTTAGGGTTAGGGTTACGGCTAGGGTTAGGGTTAGGGTTAGGTTAGGCTTAGGGTTAGGAGTTAGGGTTAGGGTTTCTATTAGGTTAGTTTTAAGGGCTAAGGTTAGTTTTAGGGTTAAGGTTGGGTTAGGGTTAGGATTAGGGTTAGGGTACGACTTAGGGCTAGGGTTAGGGCTAGGGTTAGGGTTAGGGTTAGGGTTAGGGTTTAGGGTTATGGTTAGGGTTAGGGGTTAGGGGTTAGGGGTTAGGCTTAGGGTTAGCGTTACGGTTAGGGGTTAGGGGTTAGGGTTAGGGCTAAGGTTAGGGTTAGGGTTAGGGTTAGGGTTAGGGCTAGGGTTAGGGTTAGGGTTAGGGTTACGGCTAGGGTTAGGGTTAGGGTTAGGTTAGGCTTAGGGTTAGGAGTTAGGGTTAGGGTTTCTATTAGGTTAGTTTTAAGGGCTAAGGTTAGTTTTAGGGTTAAGGTTGGGTTAGGGTTAGGATTAGGGTTAGGGTACGACTCTAGGGCTAGGGTTAGGGCTAGGGTTAGGGTTAGGGTTAGGGTTAGGGTTTAGGGTTATGGTTAGGGTTAGGGGTTAGGGGTTAGGGGTTAGGCTTAGGGTTAGCGTTACGGTTAGGGGTTAGGGGTTAGGGTTAGGGCTAAGGTTAGGGTTAGGGTTAGGGTTAGGGTTAGGGCTAGGGTTAGGGTTAGGGTTAGGGTTACGGCTAGGGTTAGGGTTAGGGTTAGGTTAGGCTTAGGGTTAGGAGTTAGGGTTAGGGTTTCTATTAGGTTAGTTTTAAGGGCTAAGGTTAGTTTTAGGGTTAAGGTTGGGTTAGGGTTAGGATTAGGGTTAGGGTACGACTTAGGGCTAGGGTTAGGGCTAGGGTTAGGGTTAGGGTTAGGGTTAGGGTTTAGGGTTATGGTTAGGGTTAGGGGTTAGGGGTTAGGGGTTAGGCTTAGGGTTAGCGTTACGGTTAGGGGTTAGGGGTTAGGGTTAGGGCTAAGGTTAGGTTTAGGGTTCGGGTTAGGGTTGGGGTTAGGGCTAGGGTTAGGGTTAGGGTTAGGGTTACGGCTAGGGTTAGGGTTAGGGTTAGGTTAGGCTTAGGGTTAGGAGTTAGGGTTAGGGTTTCTATTAGGTTAGTTTTAAGGGCTAAGGTTAGTTTTAGGGTTAAGGTTGGGTTAGGGTTAGGATTAGGGTTAGGGTACGACTTAGGGCTAGGGTTAGGGCTAGGGTTAGGGTTAGGGTTAGGGTTTAGGGTTATGGTTAGGGTTAGGGGTTAGGGGTTAGGGGTTAGGCTTAGGGTTAGCGTTACGGTTAGGGGTTAGGGGTTAGGGTTAGGGCTAAGGTTAGGGTTAGGGTTAGGGTTAGGGTTAGGGCTAGGGTTAGGGTTAGGGTTAGGGTTACGGCTAGGGTTAGGGTTAGGGTTAGGTTAGGCTTAGGGTTAGGAGTTAGGGTTAGGGTTTCTATTAGGTTAGTTTTAAGGGCTAAGGTTAGTTTTAGGGTTAAGGTTGGGTTAGGGTTAGGATTAGGGTTAGGGTACGACTTAGGGCTAGGGTTAGGGTTAGGGTTAGGGTTAGGGTTTAGGGTTATGGTTAGGGTTAGGGGTTAGGGGTTAGGGGTTAGGCTTAGGGTTAGCGTTACGGTTAGGGGTTAGGGGTTAGGGTTAGGGCTAAGGTTAGGGTTAGGGTTAGGGTTAGGGTTAGGGTTAGGGCTAGGGTTAGGGTTAGGGTTAGGGTTACGGCTAGGGTTAGGGTTAGGGTTAGGTTAGGCTTAGGGTTAGGAGTTAGGGTTAGGGTTTCTATTAGGTTAGTTTTAAGGGCTAAGGTTAGTTTTAGGGTTAAGGTTGGGTTAGGGTTAGGATTAGGGTTAGGGTACGACTTAGGGCTAGGGTTAGGGCTAGGGTTAGGGTTAGGGTTAGGGTTTAGGGTTATGGTTAGGGTTAGGGGTTAGGGGTTAGGGGTTAGGCTTAGGGTTAGCGTTACGGTTAGGGGTTAGGGGTTAGGGTTAGGGCTAAGGTTAGGTTTAGGGTTAGGGTTAGGGTTAGGGCTAGGGTTAGGGTTAGGGTTAGGGTTACGGCTAGGGTTAGGGTTAGGGTTAGGTTAGGCTTAGGGTTAGGAGTTAGGGTTAGGGTTTCTATTAGGTTAGTTTTAAGAGCTAAGGTTAGTTTTAGGGTTAAGGTTGGGTTAGGGTTAGGATTAGGGTTAGGGTACGACTTAGGGCTAGGGTTAGCGCTAGGGTTAGGGTTAGGGTTAGGGTTAGGGTTTAGGGTTATGGTTAGGGTTAGGGGTTAGGGGTTAGGGGTTAGGCTTAGGGTTAGCGTTACGGTTAGGGGTTAGGGGTTAGGGTTAGGGCTAAGGTTAGGGTTAGGGTTAGGGCTAGGGTTAGGGTTAGGGTTAGGGTTACGGCTAGGGTTAGGGTTAGGGTTAGGTTAGGCTTAGGGTTAGGAGTTAGGGTTAGGGTTTCTATTAGGTTAGTTTTAAGGGCTAAGGTTAGTTTTAGGGTTAAGGTTGGGTTAGGGTTAGGATTAGGGTTAGGGTACGACTTAGGGCTAGGGTTAGGGCTAGGGTTAGGGTTAGGGTTAGGGTTAGGGTTTAGGGTTATGGTTAGGGTTAGGGGTTAGGGGTTAGGGGTTAGGCTTAGGGTTAGCGTTACGGTTAGGGGTTAGGGGTTAGGGTTAGGGCTAAGGTTAGGGTTAGGGTTAGGGTTAGGGTTAGGGCTAGGGTTAGGGTTAGGGTTAGGGTTACGGCTAGGGTTAGGGTTAGGGTTAGGTTAGGCTTAGGGTTAGGAGTTAGGGTTAGGGTTTCTATTAGGTTAGTTTTAAGGGCTAAGGTTAGTTTTAGGGTTAAGGTTGGGTTAGGGTTAGGATTAGGGTTAGGGTACGACTCTAGGGCTAGGGTTAGGGCTAGGGTTAGGGTTAGGGTTAGGGTTAGGGTTTAGGGTTATGGTTAGGGTTAGGGGTTAGGGGTTAGGGGTTAGGCTTAGGGTTAGCGTTACGGTTAGGGGTTAGGGGTTAGGGTTAGGGCTAAGGTTAGGGTTAGGGTTAGGGTTAGGGTTAGGGCTAGGTTTAGGGTTAGGGTTAGGGTTACGGCTAGGGTTAGGGTTAGGGTTAGGTTAGGCTTAGGGTTAGGAGTTAGGGTTAGGGTTTCTATTAGGTTAGTTTTAAGGGCTAAGGTTAGTTTTAGGGTTAAGGTTGGGTTAGGGTTAGGATTAGGGTTAGGGTATGACTTAGGGCTAGGTTTAGGGCTAGGGTTAGGGTTAGGGTTAGGGTTAGGGTTTAGGGTTATGGTTAGGGTTAGGGGTTAGGGGTTAGGGGTTAGGCTTAGGGTTAGCGTTACGGTTAGGGGTTAGGGGTTAGGGTTAGGGCTAAGGTTAGGTTTAGGGTTAGGGTTAGGGTTAGGGTTAGGGCTAGGGTTAGGGTTAGGGTTAGGGTTACGGCTAGGGTTAGGGTTAGGGTTAGGTTAGGCTTAGGGTTAGGAGTTAGGGTTAGGGTTTCTATTAGGTTAGTTTTAAGGGCTAAGGTTAGTTTTAGGGTTAAGGTTGGGTTAGGGTTAGGATTAGGGTTAGGGTACGACTTAGGGCTAGGGTTAGGGCTAGGGTTAGGGTTAGGGTTAGGGTTTAGGGTTATGGTTAGGGTTAGGGGTTAGGGGTTAGGGGTTAGGCTTAGGGTTAGCGTTACGGTTAGGGGTTAGGGGTTAGGGTTAGGGCTAAGGTTAGGGTTAGGGTTAGGGTTAGGGTTAGGGCTAGGGTTAGGGTTAGGGTTAGGGTTACGGCTAGGGTTAGGGTTAGGGTTAGGTTAGGCTTAGGGTTAGGAGTTAGGGTTTCTATTAGGTTAGTTTTAAGGGCTAAGGTTAGTTTTAGGGTTAAGGTTGGGTTAGGGTTAGGATTAGGGTTAGGGTACGACTTAGGGCTAGGGTTAGGGCTAGGGTTAGGGTTAGGGTTAGGGTTAGGGTTTAGGGTTATGGTTAGGGTTAGGGGTTAGGGGTTAGGGGTTAGGCTTAGGGTTAGCGTTACGGTTAGGGGTTAGGGGTTAGGGTTAGGGCTAAGGTTAGGGTTAGGGTTAGGGTTAGGGTTAGGGCTAGGGTTAGGGTTAGGGTTAGGGTTACGGCTAGGGTTAGGGTTAGGGTTAGGTTAGGCTTAGGGTTAGGAGTTAGGGTTAGGGTTTCTATTAGGTTAGTTTTAAGGGCTAAGGTTAGTTTTAGGGTTAAGGTTGGGTTAGGGTTAGGATTAGGGTTAGGGTACGACTTAGGGCTAGGGTTAGGGCTAGGGTTAGGGTTAGGGTTAGCGTTTAGGGTGTATGGTTAGGGTTAGGGGTTAGGCGTTAGGGGTTAGGCTTAGGGTTAGCGTTACGGTTAGGGGTTAGGGGTTAGGGTTAGGGCTAAGGTTAGGGTTAGGGTTAGGGTTAGGGTTAGGGCTAGGGTTAGGGTTAGGGTTAGGGTTACGGCTAGGGTTAGGGTTAGGGTTAGGTTAGGCTTAGGGTTAGGAGTTAGGGTTAGGGTTTCTATTAGGTTAGTTTTAAGGGCTAAGGTTAGTTTTAGGGTTAAGGTTGGGTTAGGGTTAGGATTAGGGTTAGGGTACGACTTAGGGCTAGGGTTAGGGCTAGGGTTAGGGTTAGGGTTAGGGTTTAGGGTTATGGTTAGGGTTAGGGGTTAGGGGTTAGGGGTTAGGCTTAGGGTTAGCGTTACGGTTAGGGGTTAGGGGTTAGGGTTAGGGCTAAGGTTAGGGTTAGGGTTAGGGTTAGGGTTAGGGCTAGGGTTAGGGTTAGGGTTAGGGTTACGGCTAGGGTTAGGGTTAGGGTTAGGTTAGGCTTAGGGTTAGGAGTTAGGGTTAGGGTTTCTATTAGGTTAGTTTTAAGGGCTAAGGTTAGTTTTAGGGTTAAGGTTGGGTTAGGGTTAGGATTAGGGTTAGGGTACGACTTAGGGCTAGGGTTAGGGCTAGGGTTAGGGTTAGGGTTAGGGTTTAGGGTTATGGTTAGGGTTAGGGGTTAGGGGTTAGGGGTTAGGCTTAGGGTTAGCGTTACGGTTAGGGGTTAGGGGTTAGGGTTAGGGCTAAGGTTAGGGTTAGGGTTAGGGTTAGGGTTAGGGCTAGGGTTAGGGTTAGGGTTAGGGTTACGGCTAGGGTTAGGGTTAGGGTTAGGTTAGGCTTAGGGTTAGGAGTTAGGGTTAGGGTTTCTATTAGGTTAGTTTTAAGGGCTAAGGTTAGTTTTAGGGTTAAGGTTGGGTTAGGGTTAGGATTAGGGTTAGGGTACGACTTAGGGCTAGGGTTAGGGCTAGGGTTAGGGTTAGG
>NW_027439236.1:87500-157500 GCF_964188355.1 Buteo buteo | reverse complement strand
GGGGTTAGGGGTTAGGGTTAGGGCTAAGGTTAGGGTTAGGGTTAGGGTTAGGGTTAGGGCTAGGGTTAGGGTTAGGGTTAGGGTTACGGCTAGGGTTAGGGTTAGGGTTAGGTTAGGCTTAGGGTTAGGAGTTAGGGTTAGGGTTTCTATTAGGTTAGTTTTAAGGGCTAAGGTTAGTTTTAGGGTTAAGGTTGGGTTAGGGTTAGGATTAGGGTTAGGGTACGACTTAGGGCTAGGGTTAGGGCTAGGGTTAGGGTTAGGGTTAGGGTTTAGGGTTATGGTTAGGGTTAGGGGTTAGGGGTTAGGGGTTAGGCTTAGGGTTAGCGTTACGGTTAGGGGTTAGGGGTTAGGGTTAGGGCTAAGGTTAGGGTTAGGGTTAGGGTTAGGGTTAGGGCTAGGGTTAGGGTTAGGGTTAGGGTTACGGCTAGGGTTAGGGTTAGGGTTAGGTTAGGCTTAGGGTTAGGAGTTAGGGTTAGGGTTTCTATTAGGTTAGTTTTAAGGGCTAAGGTTAGTTTTAGGGTTAAGGTTGGGTTAGGGTTAGGATTAGGGTTAGGGTACGACTTAGGGCTAGGGTTAGGGCTAGGGTTAGGGTTAGGGTTAGGGTTAGGGTTTAGGGTTATGGTTAGGGTTAGGGGTTAGGGGTTAGGGGTTAGGCTTAGGGTTAGCGTTACGGTTAGGGGTTAGGGGTTAGGCTTAGGGCTAAGGTTAGGGTTAGGGTTAGGGTTAGGGTTAGGGCTAGGGTTAGGGTTAGGGTTAGGGTTACGGCTAGGGTTAGGGTTAGGGTTAGGTTAGGCTTAGGGTTAGGAGTTAGGGTTAGGGTTTCTATTAGGTTAGTTTTAAGGGCTAAGGTTAGTTTTAGGGTTAAGGTTGGGTTAGGGTTAGGATTAGGGTTAGGGTACGACTTAGGGCTAGGGTTAGGGCTAGGGTTAGGGTTATGGTTAGGGTTTAGGGTGTATGGTTAGGGTTAGGGGTTAGGGGTTAGGCTTAGGGTTAGCGTTACGGTTAGGGGTTAGGGGTTAGGGTTAGGGCTAAGGTTAGGGTTAGGGTTAGGGCTAGGGTTAGGGTTAGGGTTAGGGTTACGGCTAGGGTTAGGGTTAGGGTTAGGTTAGGCTTAGGGTTAGGAGTTAGGGTTAGGGTTTCTATTAGGTTAGTTTTAAGGGCTAAGGTTAGTTTTAGGGTTAAGGTTGGGTTAGGGTTAGGATTAGGGTTAGGGTACGACTTAGGGCTAGGGTTAGGGCTAGGGTTAGGGTTAGGGTTAGGGTTTAGGGTTATGGTTAGGGTTAGGGGTTAGGGGTTAGGGGTTAGGCTTAGGGTTAGCGTTACGGTTAGGGGTTAGGGGTTAGGGTTAGGGCTAAGGTTAGGGTTAGGGTTAGGGTTAGGGTTAGGGCTAGGGTTAGGGTTAGGGTTAGGGTTACGGCTAGGGTTAGGGTTAGGGTTAGGTTAGGCTTAGGGTTAGGAGTTAGGGTTAGGGTTTCTATTAGGTTAGTTTTAAGGGCTAAGGTTAGTTTTAGGGTTAAGGTTGGGTTAGGGTTAGGATTAGGGTTAGGGTACGACTTAGGGCTAGGGTTAGCGCTAGGGTTAGGGTTAGGGTTAGGGTTAGGGTTTAGGGTTATGGTTAGGGTTAGGGGTTAGGGGTTAGGGGTTAGGCTTAGGGTTAGCGTTACGGTTAGGGGTTAGGGGTTAGGGTTAGGGCTAAGGTTAGGGTTAGGGTTAGGGCTAGGGTTAGGGTTAGGGTTAGGGTTACGGCTAGGGTTAGGGTTAGGGTTAGGTTAGGCTTAGGGTTAGGAGTTAGGGTTAGGGTTTCTATTAGGTTAGTTTTAAGGGCTAAGGTTAGTTTTAGGGTTAAGGTTGGGTTAGGGTTAGGATTAGGGTTAGGGTACGACTTAGGGCTAGGGTTAGGGCTAGGGTTAGGGTTATGGTTAGGGTTTAGGGTGTATGGTTAGGGTTAGGGGTTAGGGGTTAGGGGTTAGGCTTAGGGTTAGCGTTACGGTTAGGGGTTAGGGGTTAGGGTTAGGGCTAAGGTTAGGGTTAGGGTTAGGGTTAGGGTTAGGGCTAGGGTTAGGGTTAGGGTTAGGGTTACGGCTAGGGTTAGGGTTAGGGTTAGGTTAGGCTTAGGGTTAGGAGTTAGGGTTAGGGTTTCTATTAGGTTAGTTTTAAGGGCTAAGGTTAGTTTTAGGGTTAAGGTTGGGTTAGGGTTAGGATTAGGGTTAGGGTACGACTTAGGGCTAGGGTTAGGGTTAGGGTTAGGGTTTAGGGTTATGGTTAGGGTTAGGGGTTAGGGGTTAGGGGTTAGGCTTAGGGTTAGCGTTACGGTTAGGGGTTAGGGGTTAGGGTTAGGGCTAAGGTTAGGGTTAGGGTTAGGGTTAGGGTTAGGGCTAGGGTTAGGGTTAGGGTTACGGCTAGGGTTAGGGTTAGGGTTAGGTTAGGCTTAGGGTTAGGAGTTAGGGTTAGGGTTTCTATTAGGTTAGTTTTAAGGGCTAAGGTTAGTTTTAGGGTTAAGGTTGGGTTAGGGTTAGGATTAGGGTTAGGGTACGACTTAGGGCTAGGGTTAGGGCTAGGGTTAGGGTTAGGGTTAGGGTTTAGGGTTATGGTTAGGGTTAGGGGTTAGGGGTTAGGGGTTAGGCTTAGGGTTAGCGTTACGGTTAGGGGTTAGGGGTTAGGGTTAGGGCTAAGGTTAGGGTTAGGGTTAGGGTTAGGGTTAGGGCTAGGGTTAGGGTTAGGGTTAGGGTTACGGCTAGGGTTAGGGTTAGGGTTAGGTTAGGCTTAGGGTTAGGAGTTAGGGTTAGGGTTTCTATTAGGTTAGTTTTAAGGGCTAAGGTTAGTTTTAGGGTTAAGGTTGGGTTAGGGTTAGGATTAGGGTTAGGGTACGACTTAGGGCTAGGGTTAGGGCTAGGGTTAGGGTTAGGGTTAGGGTTTAGGGTTATGGTTAGGGTTAGGGGTTAGGGGTTAGGGGTTAGGCTTAGGGTTAGCGTTACGGTTAGGGGTTAGGGGTTAGGGTTAGGGCTAAGGTTAGGGTTAGGGTTAGGGTTAGGGTTAGGGCTAGGGTTAGGGTTAGGGTTAGGGTTACGGCTGGGGTTAGGGTTAGGGTTAGGTTAGGCTTAGGGTTAGGAGTTAGGGTTAGGGTTTCTATTAGGTTAGTTTTAAGGGCTAAGGTTAGTTTTAGGGTTAAGGTTGGGTTAGGGTTAGGATTAGGGTTAGGGTACGACTCTAGGGCTAGGGTTAGGGCTAGGGTTAGGGTTAGGGTTAGGGTTAGGGTTTAGGGTTATGGTTAGGGTTAGGGGTTAGGGGTTAGGGGTTAGGCTTAGGGTTAGCGTTACGGTTAGGGGTTAGGGGTTAGGGTTAGGGCTAAGGTTAGGGTTAGGGTTAGGGTTAGGGTTAGGGCTAGGGTTAGGGTTAGGGTTAGGGTTACGGCTAGGGTTAGGGTTAGGGTTAGGTTAGGCTTAGGGTTAGGAGTTAGGGTTAGGGTTTCTATTAGGTTAGTTTTAAGGGCTAAGGTTAGTTTTAGGGTTAAGGTTGGGTTAGGGTTAGGATTAGGGTTAGGGTACGACTTAGGGCTAGGGTTAGGGCTAGGGTTAGGGTTAGGGTTAGGGTTAGGGTTAGGGTTTAGGGTTATGGTTAGGGTTAGGGGTTAGGGGTTAGGCTTAGGGTTAGCGTTACGGTTAGGGGTTAGGGGTTAGGGTTAGGGCTAAGGTTAGGTTTAGGGTTAGGGTTAGGGTTAGGGTTAGGGCTAGGGTTAGGGTTAGGGTTAGGGTTACGGCTAGGCTTAGGGTTAGGGTTAGGTTAGGCTTAGGGTTAGGAGTTAGGGTTAGGGTTTCTATTAGGTTAGTTTTAAGGGCTAAGGTTAGTTTTAGGGTTAAGGTTGGGTTAGGGTTAGGATTAGGGTTAGGGTACGACTTAGGGCTAGGGTTAGGGCTAGGGTTAGGGTTAGGGTTAGGGTTTAGGGTTATGGTTAGGGTTAGGGGTTAGGGGTTAGGGGTTAGGCTTAGGGTTAGCGTTACGGTTAGGGGTTAGGGGTTAGGGTTAGGGCTAAGGTTAGGGTTAGGGTTAGGGTTAGGGTTAGGGCTAGGGTTAGGGTTAGGGTTAGGGTTACGGCTAGGGTTAGGGTTAGGGTTAGGTTAGGCTTAGGGTTAGGAGTTAGGGTTAGGGTTTCTATTAGGTTAGTTTTAAGGGCTAAGGTTAGTTTTAGGGTTAAGGTTGGGTTAGGGTTAGGATTAGGGTTAGGGTACGACTTAGGGCTAGGGTTAGGGCTAGGGTTAGGGTTAGGGTTAGATTTAGGGTTTAGGGTTATGGTTAGGGTTAGGGGTTAGGGGTTAGGGGTTAGGCTTAGGGTTAGCGTTACGGTTAGGGGTTAGGGGTTAGGCTTAGGGCTAAGGTTAGGGTTAGGGTTAGGGTTAGGGTTAGGGCTAGGGTTAGGGTTAGGGTTAGGGTTACGGCTAGGGTTAGGGTTAGGGTTAGGTTAGGCTTAGGGTTAGGAGTTAGGGTTAGGGTTTCTATTAGGTTAGTTTTAAGGGCTAAGGTTAGTTTTAGGGTTAAGGTTGGGTTAGGGTTAGGATTAGGCTTAGGGTACGACTTAGGGCTAGGGTTAGGGCTAGGGTTAGGGTTATGGTTAGGGTTTAGGGTGTATGGTTAGGGTTAGGGGTTAGGGGTTAGGGGTTAGGCTTAGGGTTAGCGTTACGGTTAGGGGTTAGGGGTTAGGGTTAGGGCTAAGGTTAGGTTTAGGGTTAGGGTTAGGGTTAGGGTTAGGGCTAGGGTTAGGGTTAGGGTTAGGGTTACGGCTAGGGTTAGGGTTAGGGTTAGGTTAGGCTTAGGGTTAGGAGTTAGGGTTAGGGTTTCTATTAGGTTAGTTTTAAGGGCTAAGGTTAGTTTTAGGGTTAAGGTTGGGTTAGGGTTAGGATTAGGGTTAGGATTAGGGTTAGGGTACGACTTAGGGCTAGGGTTAGGGCTAGGGTTAGGGTTTAGGGTTATGGTTAGGGTTAGGGGTTAGGGGTTAGGGGTTAGGCTTAGGGTTAGCGTTACGGTTAGGGGTTAGGGGTTAGGGTTAGGGCTAAGGTTAGGGTTAGGGTTAGGGTTAGGGTTAGGGCTAGGGTTAGGGTTAGGGTTAGGGTTACGGCTAGGGTTAGGGTTAGGGTTAGGTTAGGCTTAGGGTTAGGAGTTAGGGTTAGGGTTTCTATTAGGTTAGTTTTAAGAGCTAAGGTTAGTTTTAGGGTTAAGGTTGGGTTAGGGTTAGGATTAGGGTTAGGGTACGACTTAGGGCTAGGGTTAGCGCTAGGGTTAGGGTTAGGGTTAGGGTTAGGGTTTAGGGTTATGGTTAGGGTTAGGGGTTAGGGGTTAGGGGTTAGGCTTAGGGTTAGCGTTACGGTTAGGGGTTAGGGGTTAGGGTTAGGGCTAAGGTTAGGGTTAGGGTTAGGGCTAGGGTTAGGGTTAGGGTTAGGGTTACGGCTAGGGTTAGGGTTAGGGTTAGGTTAGGCTTAGGGTTAGGAGTTAGGGTTAGGGTTTCTATTAGGTTAGTTTTAAGGGCTAAGGTTAGTTTTAGGGTTAAGGTTGGGTTAGGGTTAGGATTAGGGTTAGGGTACGACTTAGGGCTAGGGTTAGGGCTAGGGTTAGGGTTAGGGTTAGGGTTAGGGTTTAGGGTTATGGTTAGGGTTAGGGGTTAGGGGTTAGGGGTTAGGCTTAGGGTTAGCGTTACGGTTAGGGTTTAGGGGTTAGGGTTAGGGCTAAGGTTAGGGTTAGGGTTAGGGTTAGGGTTAGGGCTAGGGTTAGGGTTAGGGTTAGGGTTACGGCTAGGGTTAGGGTTAGGGTTAGGTTAGGCTTAGGGTTAGGAGTTAGGGTTAGGGTTTCTATTAGGTTAGTTTTAAGGGCTAAGGTTAGTTTTAGGGTTAAGGTTGGGTTAGGGTTAGGATTAGGGTTAGGGTACGACTCTAGGGCTAGGGTTAGGGCTAGGGTTAGGGTTAGGGTTAGGGTTAGGGTTTAGGGTTATGGTTAGGGTTAGGGGTTAGGGGTTAGGGGTTAGGCTTAGGGTTAGCGTTACGGTTAGGGGTTAGGGGTTAGGGTTAGGGCTAAGGTTAGGGTTAGGGTTAGGGTTAGGGTTAGGGCTAGGGTTAGGGTTAGGGTTAGGGTTACGGCTAGGGTTAGGGTTAGGGTTAGGTTAGGCTTAGGGTTAGGAGTTAGGGTTAGGGTTTCTATTAGGTTAGTTTTAAGGGCTAAGGTTAGTTTTAGGGTTAAGGTTGGGTTAGGGTTAGGATTAGGGTTAGGGTATGACTTAGGGCTAGGGTTAGGGCTAGGGTTAGGGTTAGGGTTAGGGTTAGGGTTTAGGGTTATGGTTAGGGTTAGGGGTTAGGGGTTAGGGGTTAGGCTTAGGGTTAGCATTACGGTTAGGGGTTAGGGGTTAGGGTTAGGGCTAAGGTTAGGGTTAGGGTTAGGGTTAGGGTTAGGGTTAGGGCTAGGGTTAGGGTTAGGGTTAGGGTTACGGCTAGGGTTAGGGTTAGGGTTAGGTTAGGCTTAGGGTTAGGAGTTAGGGTTAGGGTTTCTATTAGGTTAGTTTTAAGGGCTAAGGTTAGTTTTAGGGTTAAGGTTGGGTTAGGGTTAGGATTAGGGTTAGGGTACGACTTAGGGCTAGGGTTAGGGCTAGGGTTAGGGTTAGGGTTAGGGTTTAGGGTTATGGTTAGGGTTAGGGGTTAGGGGTTAGGGGTTAGGCTTAGGGTTAGCGTTACGGTTAGGGGTTAGGGGTTAGGGTTAGGGCTAAGGTTAGGGTTAGGGTTAGGGTTAGGGTTAGGGCTAGGGTTAGGGTTAGGGTTAGGGTTACGGCTAGGGTTAGGGTTAGGGTTAGGTTAGGCTTAGGGTTAGGAGTTAGGGTTAGGGTTTCTATTAGGTTAGTTTTAAGGGCTAAGGTTAGTTTTAGGGTTAAGGTTGGGTTAGGGTTAGGATTAGGGTTAGGGTACGACTTAGGGCTAGGGTTAGGGCTAGGGTTAGGGTTAGGGTTAGGGTTAGGGTTTAGGGTTATGGTTAGGGTTAGGGGTTAGGGGTTAGGGGTTAGGCTTAGGGTTAGCGTTACGGTTAGGGGTTAGGGGTTAGGGTTAGGGCTAAGGTTAGGGTTAGGGTTAGGGTTAGGGTTAGGGCTAGGGTTAGGGTTAGGGTTAGGGTTACGGCTAGGGTTAGGGTTAGGGTTAGGTTAGGCTTAGGGTTAGGAGTTAGGGTTAGGGTTTCTATTAGGTTAGTTTTAAGGGCTAAGGTTAGTTTTAGGGTTAAGGTTGGGTTAGGGTTAGGATTAGGGTTAGGGTACGACTTAGGGCTAGGGTTAGGGCTAGGGTTAGGGTTAGGGTTAGGGTTTAGGGTGTATGGTTAGGGTTAGGGGTTAGGCGTTAGGGGTTAGGCTTAGGGTTAGCGTTACGGTTAGGGGTTAGGGGTTAGGGTTAGGGCTAAGGTTAGGGTTAGGGTTAGGGTTAGGGTTAGGGCTAGGGTTAGGGTTAGGGTTAGGGTTACGGCTAGGGTTAGGGTTAGGGTTAGGTTAGGCTTAGGGTTAGGAGTTAGGGTTAGGGTTTCTATTAGGTTAGTTTTAAGGGCTAAGGTTAGTTTTAGGGTTAAGGTTGGGTTAGGGTTAGGATTAGGGTTAGGGTACGACTTAGGGCTAGGGTTAGGGCTAGGGTTAGGGTTAGGGTTAGGGTTTAGGGTTATGGTTAGGGTTAGGGGTTAGGGGTTAGGGGTTAGGCTTAGGGTTAGCGTTACGGTTAGGGGTTAGGGGTTAGGGTTAGGGCTAAGGTTAGGGTTAGGGTTAGGGTTAGGGTTAGGGCTAGGGTTAGGGTTAGGGTTAGGGTTACGGCTAGGGTTAGGGTTAGGGTTAGGTTAGGCTTAGGGTTAGGAGTTAGGGTTAGGGTTTCTATTAGGTTAGTTTTAAGGGCTAAGGTTAGTTTTAGGGTTAAGGTTGGGTTAGGGTTAGGATTAGGGTTAGGGTACGACTTAGGGCTAGGGTTAGGGCTAGGGTTAGGGTTAGGGTTAGGGTTAGGGTTTAGGGTTATGGTTAGGGTTAGGGGTTAGGGGTTAGGGGTTAGGCTTAGGGTTAGCGTTACGGTTAGGGGTTAGGGGTTAGGGTTAGGGCTAAGGTTAGGGTTAGGGTTAGGGTTAGGGTTAGGGCTAGGGTTAGGGTTAGGGTTAGGGTTACGGCTAGGGTTAGGGTTAGGGTTAGGTTAGGCTTAGGGTTAGGAGTTAGGGTTAGGGTTTCTATTAGGTTAGTTTTAAGGGCTAAGGTTAGTTTTAGGGTTAAGGTTGGGTTAGGGTTAGGATTAGGGTTAGGGTACGACTCTAGGGCTAGGGTTAGGGCTAGGGTTAGGGTTAGGGTTAGGGTTAGGGTTTAGGGTTATGGTTAGGGTTAGGGGTTAGGGGTTAGGGGTTAGGCTTAGGGTTAGCGTTACGGTTAGGGGTTAGGGGTTAGGGTTAGGGCTAAGGTTAGGGTTAGGGTTAGGGTTAGGGTTAGGGCTAGGGTTAGGGTTAGGGTTAGGGTTAGGGTTAGGTTAGGCTTAGGGTTAGGAGTTAGGGTTAGGGTTTCTATTAGGTTAGTTTTAAGGGCTAAGGTTAGTTTTAGGGTTAAGGTTGGGTTAGGGTTAGGATTAGGGTTAGGGTACGACTTAGGGCTAGGGTTAGGGCTAGGGTTAGGGTTAGGGTTAGGGTTAGGGTTTAGGGTTATGGTTAGGGTTAGGGGTTAGGGGTTAGGGGTTAGGCTTAGGGTTAGCGTTACGGTTAGGGGTTAGGGGTTAGGGTTAGGGCTAAGGTTAGGTTTAGGGTTAGGGTTAGGGTTAGGGTTAGGGCTAGGGTTAGGGTTAGGGTTAGGGTTACGGCTAGGGTTAGGGTTAGGGTTAGGTTAGGCTTAGGGTTAGGAGTTAGGGTTAGGGTTTCTATTAGGTTAGTTTTAAGGGCTAAGGTTAGTTTTAGGGTTAAGGTTGGGTTAGGGTTAGGATTAGGGTTAGGGTACGACTTAGGGCTAGGGTTAGGGCTAGGGTTAGGGTTAGGGTTAGGGTTTAGGGTTATGGTTAGGGTTAGGGGTTAGGGGTTAGGGGTTAGGCTTAGGGTTAGCGTTACGGTTAGGGGTTAGGGGTTAGGGTTAGGGCTAAGGTTAGGGTTAGGGTTAGGGTTAGGGTTAGGGCTAGGGTTAGGGTTAGGGTTAGGGTTACGGCTAGGGTTAGGGTTAGGGTTAGGTTAGGCTTAGGGTTAGGAGTTAGGGTTAGGGTTTCTATTAGGTTAGTTTTAAGGGCTAAGGTTAGTTTTAGGGTTAAGGTTGGGTTAGGGTTAGGATTAGGGTTAGGGTACGACTCTAGGGCTAGGGTTAGGGCTAGGGTTAGGGTTAGGGTTAGGGTTAGGGTTTAGGGTTATGGTTAGGGTTAGGGGTTAGGGGTTAGGGGTTAGGCTTAGGGTTAGCGTTACGGTTAGGGGTTAGGGGTTAGGCTTAGGGCTAAGGTTAGGGTTAGGGTTAGGGTTAGGGTTAGGGCTAGGGTTAGGGTTAGGGTTAGGGTTACGGCTAGGGTTAGGGTTAGGGTTAGGTTAGGCTTAGGGTTAGGAGTTAGGGTTAGGGTTTCTATTAGGTTAGTTTTAAGGGCTAAGGTTAGTTTTAGGGTTAAGGTTGGGTTAGGGTTAGGATTAGGGTTAGGGTACGACTTAGGGCTAGGGTTAGGGCTAGGGTTAGGGTTATGGTTAGGGTTTAGGGTGTATGGTTAGGGTTAGGGGTTAGGGGTTAGTGGTTAGGCTTAGGGTTAGCGTTACGGTTAGGGGTTAGGGGTTAGGGTTAGGGCTAAGGTTAGGTTTAGGGTTAGGGTTAGGGTTAGGGTTAGGGTTAGGGTTAGGGTTACGGCTAGGGTTAGGGTTAGGGTTAGGTTAGGCTTAGGGTTAGGAGTTAGGGTTAGGGTTTCTATTAGGTTAGTTTTAAGGGCTAAGGTTAGTTTTAGGGTTAAGGTTGGGTTAGGGTTAGGATTAGGGTTAGGATTAGGGTTAGGGTACGACTTAGGGCTAGGGTTAGGGCTAGGGTTAGGGTTTAGGGTTATGGTTAGGGTTAGGGGTTAGGGGTTAGGGGTTAGGCTTAGGGTTAGCGTTACGGTTAGGGGTTAGGGGTTAGGGTTAGGGCTAAGGTTAGGGTTAGGGTTAGGGTTAGGGTTAGGGCTAGGGTTAGGGTTAGGGTTAGGGTTACGGCTAGGGTTAGGGTTAGGGTTAGGTTAGGCTTAGGGTTAGGTGTTAGGGTTAGGGTTTCTATTAGGTTAGTTTTAAGAGCTAAGGTTAGTTTTAGGGTTAAGGTTGGGTTAGGGTTAGGATTAGGGTTAGGGTACGACTTAGGGCTAGGGTTAGCGCTAGGGTTAGGGTTAGGGTTAGGGTTAGGGTTTAGGGTTATGGTTAGGGTTAGGGGTTAGGGGTTAGGGGTTAGGCTTAGGGTTAGCGTTACGGTTAGGGGTTAGGGGTTAGGGTTAGGGCTAAGGTTAGGGTTAGGGTTAGGGCTAGGGTTAGGGTTAGGGTTAGGGTTACGGCTAGGGTTAGGGTTAGGGTTAGGTTAGGCTTAGGGTTTGGAGTTAGGGTTAGGGTTTCTATTAGGTTAGTTTTAAGGGCTAAGTTTAGTTTTAGGGTTAAGGTTGGGTTAGGGTTAGGATTAGGGTTAGGGTACGACTTAGGGCTAGGGTTAGGGCTAGGGTTAGGGTTAGGGTTAGGGTTTAGGGTTATGGTTAGGGTTAGGGGTTAGGGGTTAGGGGTTAGGCTTAGGGTTAGCGTTACGGTTAGGGGTTAGGGGTTAGGGTTAGGGCTAAGGTTAGGGTTAGGGTTAGGGTTAGGGTTAGGGCTAGGGTTAGGGTTAGGGTTAGGGTTACGGCTAGGGTTAGGGTTAGGGTTAGGTTAGGCTTAGGGTTAGGAGTTAGGGTTAGGGTTTCTATTAGGTTAGTTTTAAGGGCTAAGGTTAGTTTTAGGGTTAAGGTTGGGTTAGGGTTAGGATTAGGGTTAGGGTACGACTTAGGGCTAGGGTTAGGGCTAGGGTTAGGGTTAGGGTTAGGGTTAGGGTTTAGGGTTATGGTTAGGGTTAGGGGTTAGGGGTTAGGGGTTAGGCTTAGGGTTAGCGTTACGGTTAGGGGTTAGGGGTTAGGGTTAGGGCTAAGGTTAGGGTTAGGGTTAGGGTTAGGGTTAGGGCTAGGGTTAGGGTTAGGGTTAGGGTTACGGCTAGGGTTAGGGTTAGGGTTAGGTTAGGCTTAGGGTTAGGAGTTAGGGTTAGGGTTTCTATTAGGTTAGTTTTAAGGGCTAAGGTTAGTTTTAGGGTTAAGGTTGGGTTAGGGTTAGGATTAGGGTTAGGGTACGACTCTAGGGCTAGGGTTAGGGCTAGGGTTAGGGTTAGGGTTAGGGTTAGGGTTTAGGGTTATGGTTAGGGTTAGGGGTTAGGGGTTAGGGGTTAGGCTTAGGGTTAGCGTTACGGTTAGGGGTTAGGGGTTAGGGTTAGGGCTAAGGTTAGGGTTAGGGTTAGGGTTAGGGTTAGGGCTAGGGTTAGGGTTAGGGTTAGGGTTACGGCTAGGGTTAGGGTTAGGGTTAGGTTAGGCTTAGGGTTAGGAGTTAGGGTTAGGGTTTCTATTAGGTTAGTTTTAAGGGCTAAGGTTAGTTTTAGGGTTAAGGTTGGGTTAGGGTTAGGATTAGGGTTAGGGTACGACTCTAGGGCTAGGGTTAGGGCTAGGGTTAGGGTTAGGGTTAGGGTTAGGGTTTAGGGTTATGGTTAGGGTTAGGGGTTAGGGGTTAGGGGTTAGGCTTAGGGTTAGCGTTACGGTTAGGGGTTAGGGGTTAGGCTTAGGGCTAAGGTTAGGGTTAGGGTTAGGGTTAGGGTTAGGGCTAGGGTTAGGGTTAGGGTTAGGGTTACGGCTAGGGTTAGGGTTAGGGTTAGGTTAGGCTTAGGGTTAGGAGTTAGGGTTAGGGTTTCTATTAGGTTAGTTTTAAGGGCTAAGGTTAGTTTTAGGGTTAAGGTTGGGTTAGGGTTAGGATTAGGGTTAGGGTACGACTTAGGGCTAGGGTTAGGGCTAGGGTTAGGGTTAGGGTTAGGGTTTAGGGTTATGGTTAGGGTTAGGGGTTAGGGGTTAGGGGTTAGGCTTAGGGTTAGCGTTACGGTTAGGGGTTAGGGGTTAGGGTTAGGGCTAAGGTTAGGGTTAGGGTTAGGGTTACGGCTAGGGTTAGGGTTAGGGTTAGGTTAGGCTTAGGGTTAGGAGTTAGGGTTAGGGTTTCTATTAGGTTAGTTTTAAGGGCTAAGGTTAGTTTTAGGGTTAAGGTTGGGTTAGGGTTAGGATTAGGGTTAGGATTAGGGTTAGGGTACGACTTAGGGCTAGGGTTAGGGCTAGGGTTAGGGTTTAGGGTTATGGTTAGGGTTAGGGGTTAGGGGTTAGGGGTTAGGCTTAGGGTTAGCGTTACGGTTAGGGGTTAGGGGTTAGGGTTAGGGCTAAGGTTAGGGTTAGGGTTAGGGTTAGGGTTAGGGCTAGGGTTAGGGTTAGGGTTAGGGTTACGGCTAGGGTTAGGGTTAGGGTTAGGTTAGGCTTAGGGTTAGGAGTTAGGGTTAGGGTTTCTATTAGGTTAGTTTTAAGAGCTAAGGTTAGTTTTAGGGTTAAGGTTGGGTTAGGGTTAGGATTAGGGTTAGGGTACGACTTAGGGCTAGGGTTAGCGCTAGGGTTAGGGTTAGGGTTAGGGTTAGGGTTTAGGGTTATGGTTAGGGTTAGGGGTTAGGGGTTAGGGGTTAGGCTTAGGGTTAGCGTTACGGTTAGGGGTTAGGGGTTAGGGTTAGGGCTAAGGTTAGGGTTAGGGTTAGGGCTAGGGTTAGGGTTAGGGTTAGGGTTACGGCTAGGGTTAGGGTTAGGGTTAGGTTAGGCTTAGGGTTTGGAGTTAGGGTTAGGGTTTCTATTAGGTTAGTTTTAAGGGCTAAGGTTAGTTTTAGGGTTAAGGTTGGGTTAGGGTTAGGATTAGGGTTAGGGTACGACTTAGGGCTAGGGTTAGGGCTAGGGTTAGGGTTAGGGTTAGGGTTAGGGTTTAGGGTTATGGTTAGGGTTAGGGGTTAGGGGTTAGGGGTTAGGCTTAGGGTTAGCGTTACGGTTAGGGTTTAGGGGTTAGGGTTAGGGCTAAGGTTAGGGTTAGGGTTAGGGTTAGGGTTAGGGCTAGGGTTAGGGTTAGGGTTAGGGTTACGGCTAGGGTTAGGGTTAGGGTTAGGTTAGGCTTAGGGTTAGGAGTTAGGGTTAGGGTTTCTATTAGGTTAGTTTTAAGGGCTAAGGTTAGTTTTAGGGTTAAGGTTGGGTTAGGGTTAGGATTAGGGTTAGGGTACGACTCTAGGGCTAGGGTTAGGGCTAGGGTTAGGGTTAGGGTTAGGGTTAGGGTTTAGGGTTATGGTTAGGGTTAGGGGTTAGGGGTTAGGGGTTAGGCTTAGGGTTAGCGTTACGGTTAGGGGTTAGGGGTTAGGGTTAGGGCTAAGGTTAGGGTTAGGGTTAGGGCTAGGTTTAGGGTTAGGGTTAGGGTTACGGCTAGGGTTAGGGTTAGGGTTAGGTTAGGCTTAGGGTTAGGAGTTAGGGTTAGGGTTTCTATTAGGTTAGTTTTAAGGGCTAAGGTTAGTTTTAGGGTTAAGGTTGGGTTAGGGTTAGGATTAGGGTTAGGGTATGACTTAGGGCTAGGGTTAGGGCTAGGGTTAGGGTTAGGGTTAGGGTTAGGGTTTAGGGTTATGGTTAGGGTTAGGGGTTAGGGGTTAGGGGTTAGGCTTAGGGTTAGCATTACGGTTAGGGGTTAGGGGTTAGGGTTAGGGCTAAGGTTAGGTTTAGGGTTAGGGTTAGGGTTAGGGTTAGGGCTAGGGTTAGGGTTAGGGTTAGGGTTACGGCTAGGGTTAGGGTTAGGGTTAGGTTAGGCTTAGGGTTAGGAGTTAGGGTTAGGGTTTCTATTAGGTTAGTTTTAAGGGCTAAGGTTAGTTTTAGGGTTAAGGTTGGGTTAGGGTTAGGATTAGGGTTAGGGTACGACTTAGGGCTAGGGTTAGGGCTAGGGTTAGGGTTAGGGTTAGGGTTTAGGGTTATGGTTAGGGTTAGGGGTTAGGGGTTAGGCTTAGGGTTAGCGTTACGGTTAGGGGTTAGGGGTTAGGGTTAGGGCTAAGGTTAGGGTTAGGGTTAGGGTTAGGGTTAGGGCTAGGGTTAGGGTTAGGGTTAGGGTTACGGCTAGGGTTAGGGTTAGGGTTAGGTTAGGCTTAGGGTTAGGAGTTAGGGTTAGGGTTTCTATTAGGTTAGTTTTAAGGGCTAAGGTTAGTTTTAGGGTTAAGGTTGGGTTAGGGTTAGGATTAGGGTTAGGGTACGACTTAGGGCTAGGGTTAGGGCTAGGGTTAGGGTTAGGGTTAGGGTTAGGGTTTAGGGTTATGGTTAGGGTTAGGGGTTAGGGGTTAGGGGTTAGGCTTAGGGTTAGCGTTACGGTTAGGGGTTAGGGGTTAGGGTTAGGGCTAAGGTTAGGGTTAGGGTTAGGGTTAGGGTTAGGGCTAGGGTTAGGGTTAGGGTTAGGGTTACGGCTAGGGTTAGGGTTAGGGTTAGGTTAGGCTTAGGGTTAGGAGTTAGGGTTAGGGTTTCTATTAGGTTAGTTTTAAGGGCTAAGGTTAGTTTTAGGGTTAAGGTTGGGTTAGGGTTAGGATTAGGGTTAGGGTACGACTTAGGGCTAGGGTTAGGGCTAGGGTTAGGGTTAGGGTTAGGGTTTAGGGTGTATGGTTAGGGTTAGGGGTTAGGCGTTAGGGGTTAGGCTTAGGGTTAGCGTTACGGTTAGGGGTTAGGGGTTAGGGTTAGGGCTAAGGTTAGGGTTAGGGTTAGGGTTAGGGTTAGGGCTAGGGTTAGGGTTAGGGTTAGGGTTACGGCTAGGGTTAGGGTTAGGGTTAGGTTAGGCTTAGGGTTAGGAGTTAGGGTTAGGGTTTCTATTAGGTTAGTTTTAAGGGCTAAGGTTAGTTTTAGGGTTAAGGTTGGGTTAGGGTTAGGATTAGGGTTAGGGTACGACTTAGGGCTAGGGTTAGGGCTAGGGTTAGGGTTAGGGTTAGGGTTTAGGGTTATGGTTAGGGTTAGGGGTTAGGGGTTAGGGGTTAGGCTTAGGGTTAGCGTTACGGTTAGGGGTTAGGGGTTAGGGTTAGGGCTAAGGTTAGGGTTAGGGTTAGGGTTAGGGTTAGGGCTAGGGTTAGGGTTATGGTTAGGGTTACGGCTAGGGTTAGGGTTAGGGTTAGGTTAGGCTTAGGGTTAGGAGTTAGGGTTAGGGTTTCTATTAGGTTAGTTTTAAGGGCTAAGGTTAGTTTTAGGGTTAAGGTTGGGTTAGGGTTAGGATTAGGGTTAGGGTACGACTTAGGGCTAGGGTTAGGGCTAGGGTTAGGGTTAGGGTTAGGGTTTAGGGTTATGGTTAGGGTTAGGGGTTAGGGGTTAGGGGTTAGGCTTAGGGTTAGCGTTACGGTTAGGGGTTAGGGGTTAGGGTTAGGGCTAAGGTTAGGGTTAGGGTTAGGGCTAGGGTTAGGGTTAGGGTTAGGGTTACGGCTAGGGTTAGGGTTAGGGTTAGGTTAGGCTTAGGGTTAGGAGTTAGGGTTAGGGTTTCTATTAGGTTAGTTTTAAGGGCTAAGGTTAGTTTTAGGGTTAAGGTTGGGTTAGGGTTAGGATTAGGGTTAGGGTACGACTTAGGGCTAGGGTTAGGGCTAGGGTTAGGGTTAGGGTTAGGGTTTAGGGTTAGGGTTAGGGTTAGGGGTTAGGGGTTAGGGGTTAGGCTTAGGGTTAGCGTTACGGTTAGGGGTTAGGGGTTAGGGTTAGGGCTAAGGTTAGGGTTAGGGTTAGGGTTAGGGTTAGGGCTAGGGTTAGGGTTAGGGTTAGGGTTACGGCTAGGGTTAGGGTTAGGGTTAGGTTAGGCTTAGGGTTAGGATTTAGGGTTAGGGTTTTTATTAGGTTAGTTTTAAGGGCTAAGGTTAGTTTTAGGGTTAAGGTTGGGTTAGGGTTAGGATTAGGGTTAGGGTACGACTTAGGGCTAGGGTTAGGGCTAGGGTTAGGGTTAGGGTTAGGGTTTAGGGTTATGGTTAGGGTTAGGGGTTAGGGGTTAGGGGTTAGGCTTAGGGTTAGCGTTACGGTTAGGGGTTAGGGGTTAGGGTTAGGGCTAAGGTTAGGGTTAGGGTTAGGGTTAGGGTTAGGGCTAGGGTTAGGGTTAGGGTTAGGGTTACGGCTAGGGTTAGGGTTAGGGTTAGGTTAGGCTTAGGGTTAGGAGTTAGGGTTAGGGTTTCTATTAGGTTAGTTTTAAGGGCTAAGGTTAGTTTTAGGGTTAAGGTTGGGTTAGGGTTAGGATTAGGGTTAGGGTACGACTTAGGGCTAGGGTTAGGGCTAGGGTTAGGGTTAGGGTTAGGGTTTAGGGTTATGGTTAGGGTTAGGGGTTAGGGGTTAGGGGTTAGGCTTAGGGTTAGCGTTACGGTTAGGGGTTAGGGGTTAGGGTTAGGGCTAAGGTTAGGGTTAGGGTTAGGGTTAGGGTTAGGGCTAGGGTTAGGGTTAGGGTTAGGGTTACGGCTAGGGTTAGGGTTAGGGTTAGGTTAGGCTTAGGGTTAGGAGTTAGGGTTAGGGTTTCTATTAGGTTAGTTTTAAGGGCTAAGGTTAGTTTTAGGGTTAAGGTTGGGTTAGGGTTAGGATTAGGGTTAGGGTACGACTTAGGGCTAGGGTTAGGGCTAGGGTTAGGGTTAGGGTTAGGGTTAGGGTTTAGGGTTATGGTTAGGGTTAGGGGTTAGGGGTTAGGGGTTAGGCTTAGGGTTAGCGTTACGGTTAGGGGTTAGGGGTTAGGGTTAGGGCTAAGGTTAGGGTTAGGGTTAGGGTTAGGGTTAGGGCTAGGGTTAGGGTTAGGGTTAGGGTTACGGCTAGGGTTAGGGTTAGGGTTAGGTTAGGCTTAGGGTTAGGAGTTAGGGTTAGGGTTTCTATTAGGTTAGTTTTAAGGGCTAAGGTTAGTTTTAGGGTTAAGGTTGGGTTAGGGTTAGGATTAGGGTTAGGGTACGACTTAGGGCTAGGGTTAGGGCTAGGGTTAGGGTTAGGGTTAGGGTTTAGGGTTATGGTTAGGGTTAGGGGTTAGGGGTTAGGGGTTAGGCTTAGGGTTAGCGTTACGGTTAGGGGTTAGGGGTTAGGGTTAGGGCTAAGGTTAGGTTTAGGGTTAGGGTTAGGGTTAGGGTTAGGGCTAGGGTTAGGGTTAGGGTTAGGGTTACGGCTAGGGTTAGGGTTAGGGTTAGGTTAGGCTTAGGGTTAGGAGTTAGGGTTAGGGTTTCTATTAGGTTAGTTTTAAGGGCTAAGGTTAGTTTTAGGGTTAAGGTTGGGTTAGGGTTAGGATTAGGGTTAGGGTACGACTTAGGGCTAGGGTTAGGGCTAGGGTTAGGGTTAGGGTTAGGGTTTAGGGTTATGGTTAGGGTTAGGGGTTAGGGGTTAGGGGTTAGGCTTAGGGTTAGCGTTACGGTTAGGGGTTAGGGGTTAGGGTTAGGGCTAAGGTTAGGGTTAGGGTTAGGGTTAGGGTTAGGGCTAGGGTTAGGGTTAGGGTTAGGGTTACGGCTAGGGTTAGGGTTAGGGTTAGGTTAGGCTTAGGGTTAGGAGTTAGGGTTAGGGTTTCTATTAGGTTAGTTTTAAGGGCTAAGGTTAGTTTTAGGGTTAAGGTTGGGTTAGGGTTAGGATTAGGGTTAGGGTACGACTTAGGGCTAGGGTTAGGGCTAGGGTTAGGGTTAGGGTTAGGGTTAGGGTTTAGGGTTATGGTTAGGGTTAGGGGTTAGGGGTTAGGCTTAGGGTTAGCGTTACGGTTAGGGGTTAGGGGTTAGGGTTAGGGCTAAGGTTAGGGTTAGGGTTAGGGTTAGGGTTAGGGCTAGGGTTAGGGTTAGGGTTAGGGTTACGGCTAGGGTTAGGGTTAGGGTTAGGTTAGGCTTAGGGTTAGGAGTTAGGGTTAGGGTTTCTATTAGGTTAGTTTTAAGGGCTAAGGTTAGTTTTAGGGTTAAGGTTGGGTTAGGGTTAGGATTAGGGTTAGGGTACGACTTAGGGCTAGGGTTAGGGCTAGGGTTAGGGTTAGGGTTAGGGTTAGGGTTTAGGGTTATGGTTAGGGTTAGGGGTTAGGGGTTAGGGGTTAGGCTTAGGGTTAGCGTTACGGTTAGGGGTTAGGGGTTAGGGTTAGGGCTAAGGTTAGGCTTAGGGTTAGGGTTAGGGTTAGGGCTAGGGTTAGGGTTAGGGTTAGGGTTACGGCTAGGGTTAGGGTTAGGGTTAGGTTAGGCTTAGGGTTAGGAGTTAGGGTTAGGGTTTCTATTAGGTTAGTTTTAAGGGCTAAGGTTAGTTTTAGGGTTAAGGTTGGGTTAGGGTTAGGATTAGGGTTAGGGTACGACTCTAGGGCTAGGGTTAGGGCTAGGGTTAGGGTTAGGGTTAGGGTTAGGGTTTAGGGTTATGGTTAGGGTTAGGGGTTAGGGGTTAGGGGTTAGGCTTAGGGTTAGCGTTACGGTTAGGGGTTAGGGGTTAGGGTTAGGGCTAAGGTTAGGCTTAGGGTTAGGGTTAGGGTTAGGGCTAGGGTTAGGGTTAGGGTTAGGGTTACGGCTAGGGTTAGGGTTAGGGTTAGGTTAGGCTTAGGGTTAGGAGTTAGGGTTAGGGTTTCTATTAGGTTAGTTTTAAGGGCTAAGGTTAGTTTTAGGGTTAAGGTTGGGTTAGGGTTAGGATTAGGGTTAGGGTATGACTTAGGGCTAGGGTTAGGGCTAGGGTTAGGGTTAGGGTTAGGGTTTAGGGTTATGGTTAGGGTTAGGGGTTAGGGGTTAGGGGTTAGGCTTAGGGTTAGCGTTACGGTTAGGGGTTAGGGGTTAGGGTTAGGGCTAAGGTTAGGTTTAGGGTTAGGGTTAGGGTTAGGGTTAGGGCTAGGGTTAGGGTTAGGGTTAGGGTTACGGCTAGGGTTAGGGTTAGGGTTAGGTTAGGCTTAGGGTTAGGAGTTAGGTTTAGGGTTTCTATTAGGTTAGTTTTAAGGGCTAAGGTTAGTTTTAGGGTTAAGGTTGGGTTAGGGTTAGGATTAGGGTTAGGGTACGACTTAGGGCTAGGGTTAGGGCTAGGGTTAGGGTTAGGGTTAGGGTTTAGGGTTATGGTTAGGGTTAGGGGTTAGGGGTTAGGGGTTAGGCTTAGGGTTAGCGTTACGGTTAGGGGTTAGGGGTTAGGGTTAGGGCTAAGGTTAGGGTTAGGGTTAGGGTTAGGGTTAGGGCTAGGGTTAGGGTTAGGGTTAGGGTTACGGCTAGGGTTAGGGTTAGGGTTAGGTTAGGCTTAGGGTTAGGAGTTAGGGTTAGGGTTTCTATTAGGTTAGTTTTAAGGGCTAAGGTTAGTTTTAGGGTTAAGGTTGGGTTAGGGTTAGGATTAGGGTTAGGGTACGACTTAGGGCTAGGGTTAGGGCTAGGGTTAGGGTTAGGGTTAGGGTTAGGGTTTAGGGTTATGGTTAGGGTTAGGGGTTAGGGGTTAGGGGTTAGGCTTAGGGTTAGCTTTACGGTTAGGGGTTAGGGGTTAGGGTTAGGGCTAAGGTTAGGGTTAGGGTTAGGGTTAGGGTTAGGGCTAGGGTTAGGGTTAGGGTTAGGGTTACGGCTAGGGTTAGGGTTAGGGTTAGGTTAGGCTTAGGGTTAGGAGTTAGGGTTAGGGTTTCTATTAGGTTAGTTTTAAGGGCTAAGGTTAGTTTTAGGGTTAAGGTTGGGTTAGGGTTAGGATTAGGGTTAGGGTACGACTTAGGGCTAGGGTTAGGGCTAGGGTTAGGGTTAGGGTTAGGGTTTAGGGTTATGGTTATTGTTAGGGGTTAGGGGTTAGGGGTTAGGCTTAGGGTTAGCGTTACGGTTAGGGGTTAGGGGTTAGGGTTAGGGCTAAGGTTTGGGTTAGGGTTAGGGTTAGGGTTAGGGCTAGGGTTAGGGTTAGGGTTAGGGTTACGGCTAGGGTTAGGGTTAAGGTTAGGTTAGGCTTAGGGTTAGGAGTTAGCGTTAGGGTTTCTATTAGGTTAGTTTTAAGGGCTAAGGTTAGTTTTAGGGTTAAGGTTGGGTTAGGGTTAGGATTAGGGTTAGGGTACGACTTAGGGCTAGGGTTAGGGCTAGGGTTAGGGTTAGGGTTAGGGTTAGGGTTTAGGGTTATGGTTAGGGTTAGGGGTTAGGGGTTAGGGGTTAGGCTTAGGGTTAGCGTTACGGTTAGGGGTTAGGGGTTAGGGTTAGGGCTAAGGTTAGGGTTAGGGTTAGGGTTAGGGTTAGGGCTAGGGTTAGGGTTAGGGTTAGGGTTACGGCTAGGGTTAGGGTTAGGGTTAGGTTAGGCTTAGGGTTAGGAGTTAGGGTTAGGGTTTCTATTAGGTTAGTTTTAAGGGCTAAGGTTAGTTTTAGGGTTAAGGTTGGGTTAGGGTTAGGATTAGGGTTAGGGTACGACTTAGGGCTAGGGTTAGGGCTAGGGTTAGGGTTAGGGTTAGGGTTACGGCTAGGGTTAGGGTTAGGGTTAGGTTAGGCTTAGGGTTAGGAGTTAGGGTTAGGGTTTCTATTAGGTTAGTTTTAAGGGCTAAGGTTAGTTTTAGGGTTAAGGTTGGGTTAGGGTTAGGATTAGGGTTAGGGTACGACTTAGGGCTAGGGTTAGGGCTAGGGTTAGGGTTAGGGTTAGGGTTTAGGGTTATGGTTAGGGTTAGGGGTTAGGTGTTAGGGGTTAGGCTTAGGGTTAGCGTTACGGTTAGGGGTTAGGGGTTAGGGTTAGGGCTAAGGTTAGGGTTAGGGTTAGGGTTAGGGTTAGGGCTAGGGTTAGGGTTAGGGTTAGGGTTACGGCTAGGGTTAGGGTTAGGGTTAGGTTAGGCTTAGGGTTAGGAGTTAGGGTTAGGGTTTCTATTAGGTTAGTTTTAAGGGCTAAGGTTAGTTTTAGGGTTAAGGTTGGGTTAGGGTTAGGATTAGGGTTAGGGTACGACTTAGGGCTAGGGTTAGGGCTAGGGTTAGGGTTAGGGTTAGGGTTAGGGTTTAGGGTTATGGTTAGGGTTAGGGGTTAGGGGTTAGGGGTTAGGCTTAGGGTTAGCGTTACGGTTAGGGGTTAGGGGTTAGGGTTAGGGCTAAGGTTAGGGTTAGGGTTAGGGTTAGGGTTAGGGCTAGGGTTAGGGTTAGGGTTAGGGTTACGGCTAGGGTTAGGGTTAGGGTTAGGTTAGGCTTAGGGTTAGGAGTTAGGGTTAGGGTTTCTATTAGGTTAGTTTTAAGGGCTAAGGTTAGTTTTAGGGTTAAGGTTGGGTTAGGGTTAGGATTAGGGTTAGGGTACGACTTAGGGCTAGGGTTAGGGCTAGGGTTAGGGTTATGGTTAGGGTTTAGGGTGTATGGTTAGGGTTAGGGGTTAGGGGTTAGGGGTTAGGCTTAGGGTTGGCGTTACGGTTAGGGGTTAGGGGTTAGGGTTAGGGCTAAGGTTAGGGTTAGGGTTA
The DNA here is from genome assembly GCF_964188355.1 of Buteo buteo. Classification (NCBI taxonomy): domain Eukaryota; kingdom Metazoa; phylum Chordata; class Aves; order Accipitriformes; family Accipitridae; genus Buteo; species Buteo buteo. The sequence goes on along the minus strand of NW_027439236.1, from coordinate 136,113 downwards.
GGGTTAGGGTTAGGGCTAGGGTTAGGGTTAGGGTTAGGGTTACGGCTAGGGTTAGGGTTAGGGTTAGGTTAGGCTTAGGGTTAGGAGTTAGGGTTAGGGTTTCTATTAGGTTAGTTTTAAGGGCTAAGGTTAGTTTTAGGGTTAAGGTTGGGTTAGGGTTAGGATTAGGGTTAGGGTACGACTCTAGGGCTAGGGTTAGGGCTAGGGTTAGGGTTAGGGTTAGGGTTAGGGTTTAGGGTTATGGTTAGGGTTAGGGGTTAGGGGTTAGGCTTAGGGTTAGCGTTACGGTTAGGGGTTAGGGGTTAGGGTTAGGGCTAAGGTTAGGGTTAGGGTTAGGGTTAGGGTTAGGGCTAGGGTTAGGGTTAGGGTTAGGGTTACGGCTAGGGTTAGGGTTAGGGTTAGGTTAGGCTTAGGGTTAGGAGTTAGGGTTAGGGTTTCTATTAGGTTAGTTTTAAGGGCTAAGGTTAGTTTTAGGGTTAAGGTTGGGTTAGGGTTAGGATTAGGGTTAGGGTACGACTTAGGGCTAGGGTTAGGGCTAGGGTTAGGGTTAGGGTTAGGGTTAGGGTTTAGGGTTATGGTTAGGGTTAGGGGTTAGGGGTTAGGGGTTAGGCTTAGGGTTAGCGTTACGGTTAGGGGTTAGGGGTTAGGGTTAGGGCTAAGGTTAGGGTTAGGGTTAGGGTTAGGGTTAGGGCTAGAGTTAGGGTTAGGGTTAGGGTTACGGCTAGGGTTAGGGTTAGGGTTAGGTTAGGCTTAGGGTTAGGAGTTAGGGTTAGGGTTTCTATTAGGTTAGTTTTAAGGGCTAAGGTTAGTTTTAGGGTTAAGGTTGGGTTAGGGTTAGGATTAGGGTTAGGGTACGACTTAGGGCTAGGGTTAGGGCTAGGGTTAGGGTTATGGTTAGGGTTTAGGGTGTATGGTTAGGGTTAGGGGTTAGGGGTTAGGGGTTAGGCTTAGGGTTAGCGTTACGGTTAGGGGTTAGGTGTTAGGGTTAGGGCTAAGGTTAGGGTTAGGGTTAGGGTTAGGGTTAGGGCTAGGGTTAGGGTTAGGGTTAGGGTTACGGCTAGGGTTAGGGTTAGGGTTAGGTTAGGCTTAGGGTTAGGAGTTAGGGTTAGGGTTTCTATTAGGTTAGTTTTAAGGGCTAAGGTTAGTTTTAGGGTTAAGGTTGGGTTAGGGTTAGGATTAGGGTTAGGGTACGACTTAGGGCTAGGGTTAGGGCTAGGGTTAGGTTTAGGGTTAGGGTTTAGGGTTATGGTTAGGGTTAGGGGTTAGGGGTTAGGGGTTAGGCTTAGGGTTAGCGTTACGGTTAGGGGTTAGGGGTTAGGGTTAGGGTTAGGGTTAGGGTTAGGGCTAGGGTTAGGGTTAGGGTTAGGGTTACGGCTAGGGTTAGGGTTAGGGTTAGGTTAGGCTTAGGGTTAGGAGTTAGGGTTAGGGTTTCTATTAGGTTAGTTTTAAGGGCTAAGGTTAGTTTTAGGGTTAAGGTTGGGTTAGGGTTAGGATTAGGGTTAGGGTACGACTTAGGGCTAGGGTTAGCGCTAGGGTTAGGGTTAGGGTTAGGGTTAGGGTTTAGGGTTATGGTTAGGGTTAGGGGTTAGGGGTTAGGGGTTAGGCTTAGGGTTAGCGTTACGGTTAGGGGTTAGGGGTTAGGGTTAGGGCTAAGGTTAGGGTTAGGGTTAGGGCTAGGGTTAGGGTTAGGGTTAGGGTTACGGCTAGGGTTAGGGTTAGGGTTAGGTTAGGCTTAGGGTTAGGAGTTAGGGTTAGGGTTTCTATTAGGTTAGTTTTAAGGGCTAAGGTTAGTTTTAGGGTTAAGGTTGGGTTAGGGTTAGGATTAGGGTTAGGGTACGACTTAGGGCTAGGGTTAGGGCTAGGGTTAGGGTTAGGGTTAGGGTTAGGGTTTAGGGTTATGGTTAGGGTTAGGGGTTAGGGGTTAGGGGTTAGGCTTAGGGTTAGCGTTACGGTTAGGGGTTAGGGGTTAGGGTTAGGGCTAAGGTTAGGGTTAGGGTTAGGGTTAGGGTTAGGGCTAGGGTTAGGGTTAGGGTTAGGGTTACGGCTAGGGTTAGGGTTAGGGTTAGGTTAGGCTTAGGGTTAGGAGTTAGGGTTAGGGTTTCTATTAGGTTAGTTTTAAGGGCTAAGGTTAGTTTTAGGGTTAAGGTTGGGTTAGGGTTAGGATTAGGGTTAGGGTACGACTTAGGGCTAGGGTTAGGGCTAGGGTTAGGGTTAGGGTTAGGGTTAGGGTTTAGGGTTATGGTTAGGGTTAGGGGTTAGGGGTTAGGGGTTAGGCTTAGGGTTAGCGTTACGGTTAGGGGTTAGGGGTTAGGGTTAGGGCTAAGGTTAGGTTTAGGGTTAGGGTTAGGGTTAGGGTTAGGGCTAGGGTTAGGGTTAGGGTTAGGGTTACGGCTAGGGTTAGGGTTAGGGTTAGGTTAGGCTTAGGGTTAGGAGTTAGGGTTAGGGTTTCTATTAGGTTAGTTTTAAGGGCTAAGGTTAGTTTTAGGGTTAAGGTTGGGTTAGGGTTAGGATTAGGGTTAGGGTACGACTTAGGGCTAGGGTTAGGGCTAGGGTTAGGGTTAGGGTTAGGGTTTAGGGTTATGGTTAGGGTTAGGGGTTAGGGGTTAGGGGTTAGGCTTAGGGTTAGCGTTACGGTTAGGGGTTAGGGGTTAGGGTTAGGGCTAAGGTTAGGGTTAGGGTTAGGGTTAGGGTTAGGGCTAGGGTTAGGGTTAGGGTTAGGGTTACGGCTAGGGTTAGGGTTAGGGTTAGGTTAGGCTTAGGGTTAGGAGTTAGGGTTAGGGTTTCTATTAGGTTAGTTTTAAGGGCTAAGGTTAGTTTTAGGGTTAAGGTTGGGTTAGGGTTAGGATTAGGGTTAGGGTACGACTTAGGGCTAGGGTTAGGGCTAGGGTTAGGGTTAGGGTTAGGGTTAGGGTTTAGGGTTATGGTTAGGGTTAGGGGTTAGGGGTTAGGGGTTAGGCTTAGGGTTAGCGTTACGGTTAGGGGTTAGGGGTTAGGGTTAGGGCTAAGGTTAGGGTTAGGGTTAGGGTTAGGGTTAGGGCTAGGGTTAGGGTTAGGGTTAGGGTTACGGCTAGGGTTAGGGTTAGGGTTAGGTTAGGCTTAGGGTTAGGAGTTAGGGTTAGGGTTTCTATTAGGTTAGTTTTAAGGGCTAAGGTTAGTTTTAGGGTTAAGGTTGGGTTAGGGTTAGGATTAGGGTTAGGGTACGACTTAGGGCTAGGGTTAGGGCTAGGGTTAGGGTTAGGGTTAGGGTTTAGGGTTATGGTTAGGGTTAGGGGTTAGGGGTTAGGGGTTAGGCTTAGGGTTAGCGTTACGGTTAGGGGTTAGGGGTTAGGGTTAGGGCTAAGGTTAGGGTTAGGGTTAGGGTTAGGGTTAGGGCTAGGGTTAGGGTTAGGGTTAGGGTTACGGCTAGGGTTAGGGTTAAGGTTAGGTTAGGCTTAGGGTTAGGAGTTAGGGTTAGGGTTTCTATTAGGTTAGTTTTAAGGGCTAAGGTTAGTTTTAGGGTTAAGGTTGGGTTAGGGTTAGGATTAGGGTTAGGGTACGACTTAGGGCTAGGGTTAGGGCTAGGGTTAGGGTTAGGGTTAGGGTTAGGGTTTAGGGTTATGGTTAGGGTTAGGGGTTAGGGGTTAGGGGTTAGGCTTAGGGTTAGCGTTACGGTTAGGGGTTAGGGGTTAGGGTTAGGGCTAAGGTTAGGGTTAGGGTTAGGGTTAGGGTTAGGGCTAGGGTTAGGGTTAGGGTTAGGGTTACGGCTAGGGTTAGGGTTAGGGTTAGGTTAGGCTTAGGGTTAGGAGTTAGGGTTAGGGTTTCTATTAGGTTAGTTTTAAGGGCTAAGGTTAGTTTTAGGGTTAAGGTTGGGTTAGGGTTAGGATTAGGGTTAGGGTACGACTTAGGGCTAGGGTTAGGGCTAGGGTTAGGGTTAGGGTTAGGGTTACGGCTAGGGTTAGGGTTAGGGTTAGGTTAGGCTTAGGGTTAGGAGTTAGGGTTAGGGTTTCTATTAGGTTAGTTTTAAGGGCTAAGGTTAGTTTTAGGGTTAAGGTTGGGTTAGGGTTAGGATTAGGGTTAGGGTACGACTTAGGGCTAGGGTTAGGGCTAGGGTTAGGGTTAGGGTTAGGGTTTAGGGTTATGGTTAGGGTTAGGGGTTAGGTGTTAGGGGTTAGGCTTAGGGTTAGCGTTACGGTTAGGGGTTAGGGGTTAGGGTTAGGGCTAAGGTTAGGGTTAGGGTTAGGGTTAGGGTTAGGGCTAGGGTTAGGGTTAGGGTTAGGGTTACGGCTAGGGTTAGGGTTAGGGTTAGGTTAGGCTTAGGGTTAGGAGTTAGGGTTAGGGTTTCTATTAGGTTAGTTTTAAGGGCTAAGGTTAGTTTTAGGGTTAAGGTTGGGTTAGGGTTAGGATTAGGGTTAGGGTACGACTTAGGGCTAGGGTTAGGGCTAGGGTTAGGGTTAGGGTTAGGGTTAGGGTTTAGGGTTATGGTTAGGGTTAGGGGTTAGGGGTTAGGGGTTAGGCTTAGGGTTAGCGTTACGGTTAGGGGTTAGGGGTTAGGCTTAGGGCTAAGGTTAGGGTTAGGGTTAGGGTTAGGGTTAGGGCTAGGGTTAGGGTTAGGGTTAGGGTTACGGCTAGGGTTAGGGTTAGGGTTAGGTTAGGCTTAGGGTTAGGAGTTAGGGTTAGGGTTTCTATTAGGTTAGTTTTAAGGGCTAAGGTTAGTTTTAGGGTTAAGGTTGGGTTAGGGTTAGGATTAGGGTTAGGGTACGACTTAGGGCTAGGGTTAGGGCTAGGGTTAGGGTTATGGTTAGGGTTTAGGGTGTATGGTTAGGGTTAGGGGTTAGGGGTTAGGGGTTAGGCTTAGGGTTGGCGTTACGGTTAGGGGTTAGGGGTTAGGGTTAGAGCTAAGGTTAGGGTTAGGGTTAGGGTTAGGGTTAGGGCTAGGGTTAGGGTTAGGGTTAGGGTTACGGCTAGGGTTAGGGTTAGGGTTAGGTTAGGCTTAGGGTTAGGAGTTAGGGTTAGGGTTTCTATTAGGTTAGTTTTAAGGGCTAAGGTTAGTTTTAGGGTTAAGGTTGGGTTAGGGTTAGGATTAGGGTTAGGGTACGACTTAGGGCTAGGGTTAGGGCTAGGGTTAGGGTTAGGGTTAGGGTTTAGGGTTATGGTTAGGGTTAGGGGTTAGGGGTTAGGGGTTAGGCTTAGGGTTAGCGTTACGGTTAGGGGTTAGGGGTTAGGGTTAGGGCTAAGGTTAGGGTTAGGGTTAGGGTTAGGGTTAGGGCTAGGGTTAGGGTTAGGGTTAGGGTTACGGCTAGGGTTAGGGTTAGGTTTAGGTTAGGCTTAGGGTTAGGAGTTAGGGTTAGGGTTTCTATTAGGTTAGTTTTAAGGGCTAAGGTTAGTTTTAGGGTTAAGGTTGGGTTAGGGTTAGGATTAGGGTTAGGGTACGACTTAGGGCTAGGGTTAGGGCTAGGGTTAGGGTTAGGGTTAGGGTTAGGGTTTAGGGTTATGGTTAGGGTTAGGGGTTAGGGGTTAGGGGTTAGGCTTAGGTTTAGCGTTACGGTTAGGGGTTAGGGGTTAGGTTTAGGGCTAAGGTTAGGGTTAGGGTTAGGGTTAGGGTTAGGGCTAGGGTTAGGGTTAGGGTTAGGGTTACGGCTAGGGTTAGGGTTAGGGTTAGGTTAGGCTTAGGGTTAGGAGTTAGGGTTAGGGTTTCTATTAGGTTAGTTTTAAGGGCTAAGGTTAGTTTTAGGGTTAAGGTTGGGTTAGGGTTAGGATTAGGGTTAGGGTACGACTCTAGGGCTAGGGTTAGGGCTAGGGTTAGGGTTAGGGTTAGGGTTAGGGTTTAGGGTTATGGTTAGGGTTAGGGGTTAGGGGTTAGGGGTTAGGCTTAGGGTTAGCGTTACGGTTAGGGGTTAGGGGTTAGGGTTAGGGCTAAGGTTAGGGTTAGGGTTAGGGTTAGGGTTAGGGCTAGGGTTAGGGTTAGGGTTAGGGTTACGGCTAGGGTTAGGGTTAGGGTTAGGTTAGGCTTAGGGTTAGGAGTTAGCGTTAGGGTTTCTATTAGGTTAGTTTTAAGGGCTAAGGTTAGTTTTAGGGTTAAGGTTGGGTTAGGGTTAGGATTAGGGTTAGGGTACGACTTAGGGCTAGGGTTAGGGCTAGGGTTAGGGTTAGGGTTAGGGTTAGGGTTTAGGGTTATGGTTAGGGTTAGGGGTTAGGGGTTAGGGGTTAGGCTTAGGGTTAGCGTTACGGTTAGGGGTTAGGGGTTAGGGTTAGGGCTAAGGTTAGGGTTAGGGTTAGGGTTAGGGTTAGGGTTAGGGCTAGGGTTAGGGTTAGGGTTAGGGTTACGGCTAGGTTTAGGGTTAGGGTTAGGTTAGGCTTAGGGTTAGGAGTTAGGGTTAGGGTTTCTATTAGGTTAGTTTTAAGGGCTAAGGTTAGTTTTAGGGTTAAGGTTGGGTTAGGGTTAGGATTAGGGTTAGGGTACGACTTAGGGCTAGGGTTAGGGCTAGGGTTAGGGTTAGGGTTAGGGTTTAGGGTTATGGTTAGGGTTAGGGGTTAGGGGTTAGGGGTTAGGCTTAGGGTTAGCGTTACGGTTAGGGGTTAGGGGTTAGGGTTAGGGCTAAGGTTAGGGTTAGGGTTAGGGTTAGGGTTAGGGCTAGGGTTAGGGTTAGGGTTAGGGTTACGGCTAGGGTTAGGGTTAGGGTTAGGTTAGGCTTAGGGTTAGGAGTTAGGGTTAGGGTTTCTATTAGGTTAGTTTTAAGGGCTAAGGTTAGTTTTAGGGTTAAGGTTGGGTTAGGGTTAGGATTAGTGTTAGGGTACGACTTAGGGCTAGGGTTAGGGCTAGGGTTAGGGTTAGGGTTAGGGTTAGGGTTTAGGGTTATGGTTAGGGTTAGGGGTTAGGGGTTAGGGGTTAGGCTTAGGGTTAGCGTTACGGTTAGGGGTTAGGGGTTAGGGTTAGGGCTAAGGTTAGGGTTAGGGTTAGGGTTAGGGTTAGGGCTAGGGTTAGGGTTAGGGTTAGGGTTACGGCTAGGGTTAGGGTTAGGGTTAGGTTAGGCTTAGGGTTAGGAGTTAGGGTTAGGGTTTCTATTAGGTTAGTTTTAAGGGCTAAGGTTAGTTTTAGGGTTAAGGTTGGGTTAGGGTTAGGATTAGGGTTAGGGTACGACTTAGGGCTAGGGTTAGGGCTAGGGTTAGGGTTATGGTTAGGGTTTAGGGTGTATGGTTAGGGTTAGGGGTTAGGGGTTAGGGGTTAGGCTTAGGGTTAGCGTTACGGTTAGGGGTTAGGTGTTAGGGTTAGGGCTAAGGTTAGGGTTAGGGTTAGGGTTAGGGTTAGGGCTAGGGTTAGGGTTAGGGTTAGGGTTACGGCTAGGGTTAGGGTTAGGGTTAGGTTAGGCTTAGGGTTAGGAGTTAGGGTTAGGGTTTCTATTAGGTTAGTTTTAAGGGCTAAGGTTAGTTTTAGGGTTAAGGTTGGGTTAGGGTTAGGATTAGGGTTAGGGTACGACTTAGGGCTAGGGTTAGGGCTAGGGTTAGGTTTAGGGTTAGGGTTTAGGGTTATGGTTAGGGTTAGGGGTTAGGGGTTAGGGGTTAGGCTTAGGGTTAGCGTTACGGTTAGGGGTTAGGGGTTAGGGTTAGGGCTAAGGTTAGGGTTAGGGTTAGGGTTAGGGTTAGGGCTAGGGTTAGGGTTAGGGTTAGGGTTACGGCTAGGGTTAGGGTTAGGGTTAGGTTAGGCTTAGGGTTAGGAGTTAGGGTTAGGGTTTCTATTAGGTTAGTTTTAAGGGCTAAGGTTAGTTTTAGGGTTAAGGTTGGGTTAGGGTTAGGATTAGGGTTAGGGTACGACTTAGGGCTAGGGTTAGGGCTAGGGTTAGGGTTAGGGTTAGGGTTAGGATTAGGGTTATGGTTAGGGTTAGGGGTTAGGGGTTAGGGGTTAGGCTTAGGGTTAGCGTTACGGTTAGGGGTTAGGGGTTAGGGTTAGGGCTAAGGTTAGGCTTAGGGTTAGGGTTAGGGTTAGGGCTAGGGTTAGGGTTAGGGTTAGGGTTACGGCTAGGGTTAGGGTTAGGGTTAGGTTAGGCTTAGGGTTAGGAGTTAGGGTTAGGGTTTCTATTAGGTTAGTTTTAAGGGCTAAGGTTAGTTTTAGGGTTAAGGTTGGGTTAGGGTTAGGATTAGGGTTAGGGTACGACTCTAGGGCTAGGGTTAGGGCTAGGGTTAGGGTTAGGGTTAGGGTTAGGGTTTAGGGTTATGGTTAGGGTTAGGGGTTAGGGGTTAGGGGTTAGGCTTAGGGTTAGCGTTACGGTTAGGGGTTAGGGGTTAGGGTTAGGGCTAAGGTTAGGGTTAGGGTTAGGGTTAGGGTTAGGGCTAGGGTTAGGGTTAGGGTTAGGGTTACGGCTAGGGTTAGGGTTAGGGTTAGGTTAGGCTTAGGGTTAGGAGTTAGGGTTAGGGTTTCTATTAGGTTAGTTTTAAGGGCTAAGGTTAGTTTTAGGGTTAAGGTTGGGTTAGGGTTAGGATTAGGGTTAGGGTACGACTCTAGGGCTAGGGTTAGGGCTAGGGTTAGGGTTAGGGTTAGGGTTAGGGTTTAGGGTTATGGTTAGGGTTAGGGGTTAGGGGTTAGGGGTTAGGCTTAGGGTTAGCGTTACGGTTAGGGGTTAGGGGTTAGGGTTAGGGCTAAGGTTAGGGTTAGGGTTAGGGTTAGGGTTAGGGCTAGGGTTAGGGTTAGGGTTAGGGTTACGGCTAGGGTTAGGGTTAGGGTTAGGTTAGGCTTAGGGTTAGGAGTTAGGGTTAGGGTTTCTATTAGGTTAGTTTTAAGGGCTAAGGTTAGTTTTAGGGTTAAGGTTGGGTTAGGGTTAGGATTAGGGTTAGGGTACGACTTAGGGCTAGGGTTAGGGCTAGGGTTAGGGTTAGGGTTAGGGTTAGGGTTTAGGGTTATGGTTAGGGTTAGGGGTTAGGGGTTAGGGGTTAGGCTTAGGGTTAGCGTTACGGTTAGGGGTTAGGGGTTAGGGTTAGGGCTAAGGTTAGGGTTAGGGTTAGGGTTAGGGTTAGGGCTAGGGTTAGGGTTAGGGTTAGGGTTACGGCTAGGGTTAGGGTTAGGGTTAGGTTAGGCTTAGGGTTAGGAGTTAGGGTTAGGGTTTCTATTAGGTTAGTTTTAAGGGCTAAGGTTAGTTTTAGGGTTAAGGTTGGGTTAGGGTTAGGATTAGGGTTAGGGTATGACTTAGGGCTAGGGTTAGGGCTAGGGTTAGGGTTAGGGTTAGGGTTTAGGGTTATGGTTAGGGTTAGGGGTTAGGGGTTAGGGGTTAGGCTTAGGGTTAGCGTTACGGTTAGGGGTTAGGGGTTAGGGTTAGGGCTAAGGTTAGGTTTAGGGTTAGGGTTAGGGTTAGGGTTAGGGCTAGGGTTAGGGTTAGGGTTAGGGTTACGGCTAGGGTTAGGGTTAGGGTTAGGTTAGGCTTAGGGTTAGGAGTTAGGGTTAGGGTTTCTATTAGGTTAGTTTTAAGGGCTAAGGTTAGTTTTAGGGTTAAGGTTGGGTTAGGGTTAGGATTAGGGTTAGGGTACGACTTAGGGCTAGGGTTAGGGCTAGGGTTAGGGTTAGGGTTAGGGTTTAGGGTTATGGTTAGGGTTAGGGGTTAGGGGTTAGGGGTTAGGCTTAGGGTTAGCGTTACGGTTAGGGGTTAGGGGTTAGGGTTAGGGCTAAGGTTAGGGTTAGGGTTAGGGTTAGGGTTAGGGCTAGGGTTAGGGTTAGGGTTAGGGTTACGGCTAGGGTTAGGGTTAGGGTTAGGTTAGGCTTAGGGTTAGGAGTTAGGGTTAGGGTTTCTATTAGGTTAGTTTTAAGGGCTAAGGTTAGTTTTAGGGTTAAGGTTGGGTTAGGGTTAGGATTAGGGTTAGGGTACGACTTAGGGCTAGGGTTAGGGCTAGGGTTAGGGTTAGGGTTAGGGTTAGGGTTTAGGGTTATGGTTAGGGTTAGGGGTTAGGGGTTAGGGGTTAGGCTTAGGGTTAGCGTTACGGTTAGGGGTTAGGGGTTAGGGTTAGGGCTAAGGTTAGGGTTAGGGTTAGGGTTAGGGTTAGGGCTAGGGTTAGGGTTAGGGTTAGGGTTACGGCTAGGGTTAGGGTTAGGGTTAGGTTAGGCTTAGGGTTAGGAGTTAGGGTTAGGGTTTCTATTAGGTTAGTTTTAAGGGCTAAGGTTAGTTTTAGGGTTAAGGTTGGGTTAGGTTTAGGATTAGGGTTAGGGTACGACTTAGGGCTAGGGTTAGGGCTAGGGTTAGGGTTAGGGTTAGGGTTTAGGGTTATGGTTAGGGTTAGGGGTTAGGGGTTAGGGGTTAGGCTTAGGGTTAGCGTTACGGTTAGGGGTTAGGGGTTAGGGTTAGGGCTAAGGTTAGGGTTAGGGTTAGGGTTAGGTTTAGGGCTAGGGTTAGGGTTAGGGTTAGGGTTACGGCTAGGGTTAGGGTTAAGGTTAGGTTAGGCTTAGGGTTAGGAGTTAGGGTTAGGGTTTCTATTAGGTTAGTTTTAAGGGCTAAGGTTAGTTTTAGGGTTAAGGTTGGGTTAGGGTTAGGATTAGGGTTAGGGTACGACTTAGGGCTAGGGTTAGGGCTAGGGTTAGGGTTAGGGTTAGGGTTAGGGTTTAGGGTTATGGTTAGGGTTAGGGGTTAGGGGTTAGGGGTTAGGCTTAGGGTTAGCGTTACGGTTAGGGGTTAGGGGTTAGGGTTAGGGCTAAGGTTAGGGTTAGGGTTAGGGTTAGGGTTAGGGCTAGGGTTAGGGTTAGGGTTAGGGTTACGGCTAGGGTTAGGGTTAGGGTTAGGTTAGGCTTAGGGTTAGGAGTTAGGGTTAGGGTTTCTATTAGGTTAGTTTTAAGGGCTAAGGTTAGTTTTAGGGTTAAGGTTGGGTTAGGGTTAGGATTAGGGTTAGGGTACGACTTAGGGCTAGGGTTAGGGCTAGGGTTAGGGTTAGGGTTAGGGTTACGGCTAGGGTTAGGGTTAGGGTTAGGTTAGGCTTAGGGTTAGGAGTTAGGGTTAGGGTTTCTATTAGGTTAGTTTTAAGGGCTAAGGTTAGTTTTAGGGTTAAGGTTGGGTTAGGGTTAGGATTAGGGTTAGGGTACGACTTAGGGCTAGGGTTAGGGCTAGGGTTAGGGTTAGGGTTAGGGTTTAGGGTTATGGTTAGGGTTAGGGGTTAGGTGTTAGGGGTTAGGCTTAGGGTTAGCGTTACGGTTAGGGGTTAGGGGTTAGGGTTAGGGCTAAGGTTAGGGTTAGGGTTAGGGTTAGGGTTAGGGCTAGGGTTAGGGTTAGGGTTAGGGTTACGGCTAGGGTTAGGGTTAGGGTTAGGTTAGGCTTAGGGTTAGGAGTTAGGGTTAGGGTTTCTATTAGGTTAGTTTTAAGGGCTAAGGTTAGTTTTAGGGTTAAGGTTGGGTTAGGGTTAGGATTAGGGTTAGGGTACGACTTAGGGCTAGGGTTAGGGCTAGGGTTAGGGTTAGGGTTAGGGTTAGGGTTTAGGGTTATGGTTAGGGTTAGGGGTTAGGGGTTAGGGGTTAGGCTTAGGGTTAGCGTTACGGTTAGGGGTTAGGGGTTAGGCTTAGGGCTAAGGTTAGGGTTAGGGTTAGGGTTAGGGTTAGGGCTAGGGTTAGGGTTAGGGTTAGGGTTACGGCTAGGGTTAGGGTTAGGGTTAGGTTAGGCTTAGGGTTAGGAGTTAGGGTTAGGGTTTCTATTAGGTTAGTTTTAAGGGCTAAGGTTAGTTTTAGGGTTAAGGTTGGGTTAGGGTTAGGATTAGGGTTAGGGTACGACTTAGGGCTAGGGTTAGGGCTAGGGTTAGGGTTATGGTTAGGGTTTAGGGTGTATGGTTAGGGTTAGGGGTTAGGGGTTAGGGGTTAGGCTTAGGGTTGGCGTTACGGTTAGGGGTTAGGGGTTAGGGTTAGGGCTAAGGTTAGGGTTAGGGTTAGGGTTAGGGTTAGGGCTAGGGTTAGGGTTAGGGTTAGGGTTACGGCTAGGGTTAGGGTTAGGGTTAGGTTAGGCTTAGGGTTAGGAGTTAGGGTTAGGGTTTCTATTAGGTTAGTTTTAAGGGCTAAGGTTAGTTTTAGGGTTAAGGTTGGGTTAGGGTTAGGATTAGGGTTAGGGTACGACTTAGGGCTAGGGTTAGGGCTAGGGTTAGGGTTAGGGTTAGGGTTTAGGGTTATGGTTAGGGTTAGGGGTTAGGGGTTAGGGGTTAGGCTTAGGGTTAGCGTTACGGTTAGGGGTTAGGGGTTAGGGTTAGGGCTAAGGTTAGGGTTAGGGTTAGGGTTAGGGTTAGGGCTAGGGTTAGGGTTAGGGTTAGGGTTACGGCTAGGGTTAGGGTTAGGGTTAGGTTAGGCTTAGGGTTAGGAGTTAGGGTTAGGGTTTCTATTAGGTTAGTTTTAAGGGCTAAGGTTAGTTTTAGGGTTAAGGTTGGGTTAGGGTTAGGATTAGGGTTAGGGTACGACTTAGGGCTAGGGTTAGGGCTAGGGTTAGGGTTAGGGTTAGGGTTAGGGTTTAGGGTTAGGGTTAGGGTTAGGGGTTAGGGGTTAGGGGTTAGGCTTAGGGTTAGCGTTACGGTTAGGGGTTAGGGGTTAGGTTTAGGGCTAAGGTTAGGGTTAGGGTTAGGGTTAGGGTTAGGGCTAGGGTTAGGGTTAGGGTTAGGGTTACGGCTAGGGTTAGGGTTAGGGTTAGGTTAGGCTTAGGGTTAGGAGTTAGGGTTAGGGTTTCTATTAGGTTAGTTTTAAGGGCTAAGGTTAGTTTTAGGGTTAAGGTTGGGTTAGGGTTAGGATTAGGGTTAGGGTACGACTCTAGGGCTAGGGTTAGGGCTAGGGTTAGGGTTAGGGTTAGGGTTAGGGTTTAGGGTTATGGTTAGGGTTAGGGGTTAGGGGTTAGGGGTTAGGCTTAGGGTTAGCGTTACGGTTAGGGGTTAGGGGTTAGGGTTAGGGCTAAGGTTAGGGTTAGGGTTAGGGTTAGGGTTAGGGCTAGGGTTAGGGTTAGGGTTAGGGTTACGGCTAGGGTTAGGGTTAGGGTTAGGTTAGGCTTAGGGTTAGGAGTTAGCGTTAGGGTTTCTATTAGGTTAGTTTTAAGGGCTAAGGTTAGTTTTAGGGTTAAGGTTGGGTTAGGGTTAGGATTAGGGTTAGGGTACGACTTAGGGCTAGGGTTAGGGCTAGGGTTAGGGTTAGGGTTAGGGTTTAGGGTTATGGTTAGGGTTAGGGGTTAGGGGTTAGGGGTTAGGCTTAGGGTTAGCGTTACGGTTAGGGGTTAGGGGTTAGGGTTAGGGTTAGGGTTAGGGTTAGGGTTAGGGCTAGGGTTAGGGTTAGGGTTAGGGTTACGGCTAGGGTTAGGGTTAGGGTTAGTGTAGGCTTAGGGTTAGGAGTTAGGGTTAGGGTTTCTATTAGGTTAGTTTTAAGGGCTAAGGTTAGTTTTAGGGTTAAGGTTGGGTTAGGGTTAGGATTAGGGTTAGGGTACGACTTAGGGCTAGGGTTAGGGCTAGGGTTAGGGTTAGGGTTAGGGTTAGGGTTTAGGGTTATGGTTAGGGTTAGGGGTTAGGGGTTAGGGGTTAGGCTTAGGGTTAGCGTTACGGTTAGGGGTTAGGGGTTAGGCTTAGGGCTAAGGTTAGGGTTAGGGTTAGGGTTAGGGTTAGGGCTAGGGTTAGGGTTAGGGTTAGGGTTACGGCTAGGGTTAGGGTTAGGGTTAGGTTAGGCTTAGGGTTAGGAGTTAGGGTTAGGGTTTCTATTAGGTTAGTTTTAAGGGCTAAGGTTAGTTTTAGGGTTAAGGTTGGGTTAGGGTTAGGATTAGGGTTAGGGTACGACTTAGGGCTAGGGTTAGGGCTAGGGTTAGGGTTAGGGTTAGGGTTAGGGTTTAGGGTTATGGTTAGGGTTAGGGGTTAGGGGTTAGGATTAGGCTTAGGGTTAGCGTTACGGTTAGGGGTTAGGGGTTAGGGTTAGGGCTAAGGTTAGGGTTAGGGTTAGGGTTAGGGTTAGGGCTAGGGTTAGGGTTAGGGTTAGGGTTACGGCTAGGGTTAGGGTTAGGGTTAGGTTAGGTTTAGGGTTAGGAGTTAGGGTTAGGGTTTCAATTAGGTTAGTTTTAAGGGCTAAGGTTAGTTTTAGGGTTAAGGTTGGGTTAGGGTTAGGATTAGGGTTAGGGTACGACTTAGGGCTAGGGTTAGGGTTAGGGTTAGGGTTAGGGTTTAGGGTTATGGTTAGGGTTAGGGGTTAGGGGTTAGGGGTTAGGCTTAGGGTTAGCGTTACGGTTAGGGGTTAGGGGTTAGGGTTAGGGCTAAGTTTAGGGTTAGGGTTAGGGCTTGGGTTAGGGCTAGGGTTAGGGTTAGGGTTAGGGTTACGGCTAGGGTTAGGGTTAGGGTTAGGTTAGGCTTAGGGTTAGGAGTTAGGGTTAGGGTTTCTATTAGGTTAGTTTTAAGGGCTAAGGTTAGTTTTAGGGTTAAGGTTGGGTTAGCGTTAGGATTAGGGTTAGGGTACGACTTAGGGCTAGGGTTAGGGCTAGGGTTAGGGTTAGGGTTAGGGTTTAGGGTTATGGTTAGGGTTAGGGGTTAGGGGTTAGGCTTAGGGTTAGCGTTACGGTTAGGGGTTAGGGGTTAGGGTTAGGGCTAAGGTTAGGGCTAAGGTTAGGGTTAGGGTTAGGGCTAGGGTTAGGGTTAGGGTTAGGGTTATGGCTAGGGTTAGGGTTAGGGTTAGGTTAGGCTTAGGGTTAGGAGTTAGGGTTAGGGTTTCTATTAGGTTAGTTTTAAGGGCTAAGGTTAGTTTTAGGGTTAAGGTTGGGTTAGGGTTAGGATTAGGGTTAGGGTACGACTTAGGGCTAGGGTTAGGGCTAGGGTTAGGGTTAGGGTTAGGGTTAGGGTTTAGGGTTATGGTTAGGGTTAGGGGTTAGGGGTTAGGGGTTAGGCTTAGGGTTAGCGTTACGGTTAGGGGTTAGGGGTTAGGGTTAGGGCTAAGGTTAGGGTTAGGGTTAGGGTTAGGGTTAGGGCTAGGGTTAGGGTTAGGGTTAGGGTTACGGCTAGGGTTAGGGTTAGGGTTAGGTTAGGCTTAGGGTTAGGAGTTAGGGTTAGGGTTTCTATTAGGTTAGTTTTAAGGGCTAAGGTTAGTTTTAGGGTTAAGGTTGGGTTAGGGTTAGGATTAGGGTTAGGGTACGACTTAGGGCTAGGGTTAGGGCTAGGGTTAGGGTTAGGGTTAGGGTTAGGGTTTAGGGTTATGGTTAGGGTTAGGGGTTAGGGGTTAGGGGTTAGGCTTAGGGTTAGCGTTACGGTTAGGGGTTAGGGGTTAGGGTTAGGGCTAGGGTTAGGGCTAGGGTTAGGGTTAGGGTTAGGGTTAGGGTTTAGGGTTATGGTTAGGGTTAGGGGTTAGGGGTTAGGGGTTAGGCTTAGGGTTAGCGTTACGGTTAGGGGTTAGGGGTTAGGGTTAGGGCTAAGGTTAGGGTTAGGGTTAGGGTTAGGGTTAGGGCTAGGGTTAGGGTTAGGGTTAGGGTTACGGCTAGGGTTAGGGTTAGGGTTAGGTTAGGCTTAGGGTTAGGAGTTAGGGTTAGGGTTTCTATTAGGTTAGTTTTAAGGGCTAAGGTTAGTTTTAGGGTTAAGGTTGGGTTAGGGTTAGGATTAGGGTTAGGGTACGACTCTAGGGCTAGGGTTAGGGCTAGGGTTAGGGTTAGGGTTAGGGTTAGGGTTTAGGGTTATGGTTAGGGTTAGGGGTTAGGGGTTAGGCTTAGGGTTAGCGTTACGGTTAGGGGTTAGGGGTTAGGGTTAGGATTACGGCTCGGGTTAGGGTTAGGGTTAGGTTAGGCTTAGGGTTAGGAGTTAGGGTTAGGGTTTCTATTAGGTTAGTTTTAAGGGCTAAGGTTAGTTTTAGGGTTAAGGTTGGGTTAGGGTTAGGATTAGGGTTAGGGTACGACTTAGGGCTAGGGTTAGGGCTAGGGTTAGGGTTAGGGTTAGGGTTAGGGTTTAGGGTTATGGTTAGGGTTAGGGGTTAGGGGTTAGGGGTTAGGCTTAGGGTTAGCGTTACGGTTAGGGGTTAGGGGTTAGGGTTAGGGCTAAGTTTAGGGTTAGGGTTAGGGCTAGGGTTAGGGCTAGGGTTAGGGTTAGGGTTAGGGTTACGGCTAGGGTTAGGGTTAGGGTTAGGTTAGGCTTAGGGTTAGGAGTTAGGGTTAGGGTTTCTATTAGGTTAGTTTTAAGGGCTAAGGTTAGTTTTAGGGTTAAGGTTGGGTTAGGGTTAGGATTAGGGTTAGGGTACGACTTAGGGCTAGGGTTAGGGCTAGGGTTAGGGTTAGGGTTAGGGTTAGGGTTTAGGGTTATGGTTAGGGTTAGGGGTTAGGGGTTAGGGGTTAGGCTTAGGGTTAGCGTTACGGTTAGGGGTTAGGGGTTAGGGTTAGGGCTAAGGTTAGGGTTAGGGTTAGGGTTAGGGTTAGGGCTAGGGTTAGGGTTAGGGTTAGGGTTACGGCTAGGGTTAGGGTTAGGGTTAGGTTAGGCTTAGGGTTAGGAGTTAGGGTTAGGGTTTCTATTAGGTTAGTTTTAAGGGCTAAGGTTAGTTTTAGGGTTAAGGTTGGGTTAGGGTTAGGATTAGGGTTAGGGTACGACTTAGGGCTAGGGTTAGGGCTAGGGTTAGGGTTAGGGTTAGGGTTAGGGTTTAGGGTTATGGTTAGGGTTAGGGGTTAGGGGTTAGGGGTTAGGCTTAGGGTTAGCGTTACGGTTAGGGGTTAGGGGTTAGGGTTAGGGCTAAGGTTAGGGTTAGGGTTAGGGTTAGGGTTAGGGCTAGGGTTAGGGTTAGGGTTAGGGTTACGGCTAGGGTTAGGGTTAGGGTTAGGTTAGGCTTAGGGTTAGGAGTTAGGGTTAGGGTTTCTATTAGGTTAGTTTTAAGGGCTAAGGTTAGTTTTAGGGTTAAGGTTGGGTTAGGGTTAGGATTAGGGTTAGGGTACGACTTAGGGCTAGGGTTAGGGCTAGGGTTAGGGTTAGGGTTAGGGTTAGGGTTTAGGGTTATGGTTAGGGTTAGGGGTTAGGGGTTAGGGGTTAGGCTTAGGGTTAGCGTTACGGTTAGGGGTTAGGGGTTAGGGTTAGGGCTAAGGTTAGGGTTAGGGTTAGGGTTAGGGTTAGGGCTAGGGTTAGGGTTAGGGTTAGGGTTAGGGTTACAGCTAGGGTTAGGGTTAGGGTTAGGTTAGGCTTAGGGTTAGGAGTTAGGGTTAGGGTTTCTATTAGGTTAGTTTTAAGGGCTAAGGTTAGTTTTAGGGTTAAGGTTGGGTTAGGGTTAGGATTAGGGTTAGGGTACGACTTAGGGCTAGGGTTAGGGCTAGGGTTAGGGTTAGGGTTAGGGTTAGGGTTTAGGGTTATGGTTAGGGTTAGGGGTTAGGGGTTAGGGGTTAGGCTTAGGGTTAGCGTTACGGTTAGGGGTTAGGGGTTAGGGTTAGGGCTAAGGTTAGGGTTAGGGTTAGGGTTAGGGTTAGGGCTAGGGTTAGGGTTAGGGTTAGGGTTACGGCTAGGGTTAGGGTTAGGGTTAGGTTAGGCTTAGGGTTAGGAGTTAGGGTTAGGGTTTCTATTAGGTTAGTTTTAAGGGCTAAGGTTAGTTTTAGGGTTAAGGTTGGGTTAGGGTTAGGATTAGGGTTAGGGTACGACTTAGGGCTAGGGTTAGGGCTAGGGTTAGGGTTAGGGTTAGGGTTAGGGTTTAGGGTTATGGTTAGGGTTAGGGGTTAGGGGTTAGGGGTTAGGCTTAGGGTTAGCGTTACGGTTAGGGGTTAGGGGTTAGGGTTAGGGCTAAGGTTAGGGTTAGGGTTAGGGTTAGGGTTAGGGCTAGGGTTAGGGTTAGGGTTAGGGTTACGGCTAGGGTTAGGGTTAGGGTTAGGTTAGGCTTAGGGTTAGGAGTTAGGGTTAGGGTTTCTATTAGGTTAGTTTTAAGGGCTAAGGTTAGTTTTAGGGTTAAGGTTGGGTTAGGGTTAGGATTAGGGTTAGGGTACGACTTAGGGCTAGGGTTAGGGCTAGGGTTAGGGTTAGGGTTAGGGTTAGGGTTTAGGGTTATGGTTAGGGTTAGGGGTTAGGGGTTAGGGGTTAGGCTTAGGGTTAGCGTTACGGTTAGGGGTTAGGGGTTAGGGTTAGGGCTAAGGTTAGGGTTAGCGTTAGGGTTAGGGTTACGGCTAGGGTTAGGGTTAGGGTTAGGTTAGGCTTAGGGTTAGGAGTTAGGGTTAGGGTTTCTATTAGGTTAGTTTTAAGGGCTAAGGTTAGTTTTAGGGTTAAGGTTGGGTTAGGGTTAGGATTAGGGTTAGGGTACGACTTAGGGCTAGGGTTAGGGCTAGGGTTAGGGTTAGGGTTAGGGTTAGGGTTTAGGGTTATGGTTAGGGTTAGGGGTTAGGGGTTAGGGGTTAGGCTTAGGGTTAGCGTTACGGTTAGGGGTTAGGGGTTAGGGTTAGGGCTAAGTTTAGGGTTAGGGTTAGGGCTAGGGTTAGGGCTAGGGTTAGGGTTAGGGTTAGGGTTACGGCTAGGGTTAGGGTTAGGGTTAGGTTAGGCTTAGGGTTAGGAGTTAGGGTTAGGGTTTCTATTAGGTTAGTTTTAAGGGCTAAGGTTAGTTTTAGGGTTAAGGTTGGGTTAGGGTTAGGATTAGGGTTAGGGTACGACTTAGGGCTAGGGTTAGGGCTAGGGTTAGGGTTAGGGTTAGGGTTTAGGGTTATGGTTAGGGTTAGGGGTTAGGGGTTAGGGGTTAGGCTTAGGGTTAGCGTTACGGTTAGGGGTTAGGGGTTAGGGTTAGGGCTAAGGTTAGGGTTAGGGTTAGGGTTAGGGTTAGGGCTAGGGTTAGGGTTAGGGTTAGGGTTACGGCTAGGGTTAGGGTTAGGGTTAGGTTAGGCTTAGGGTTAGGAGTTAGGGTTAGGGTTTCTATTAGGTTAGTTTTAAGGGCTAAGGTTAGTTTTAGGGTTAAGGTTGGGTTAGGGTTAGGATTAGGGTTAGGGTACGACTTAGGGCTAGGGTTAGGGCTAGGGTTAGGGTTAGGGTTAGGGTTAGGGTTTAGGGTTATGGTTAGGGTTAGGGGTTAGGGGTTAGGGGTTAGGCTTAGGGTTAGCGTTACGGTTAGGGGTTAGGGGTTAGGGTTAGGGCTAAGGTTAGGGTTAGGGTTAGGGTTAGGGTTAGGGTTAGGGCTAGGGTTAGGGTTAGGGTTAGGGTTACGGCTAGGGTTAGGGTTAGGGTTAGGTTAGGCTTAGGGTTAGGAGTTAGGGTTAGGGTTTCTATTAGGTTAGTTTTAAGGGCTAAGGTTAGTTTTAGGGTTAAGGTTGGGTTAGGGTTAGGATTAGGGTTAGGGTACGACTTAGGGCTAGGGTTAGGGCTAGGGTTAGGGTTAGGGTTAGGGTTAGGGTTTAGGGTTATGGTTAGGGTTAGGGGTTAGGGGTTAGGGGTTAGGCTTAGGGTTAGCGTTACGGTTAGGGGTTAGGGGTTAGGGTTAGGGCTAAGGTTAGGGTTAGGGTTAGGGTTAGGGTTAGGGCTAGGGTTAGGGTTAGGGTTAGGGTTAGGGTTACAGCTAGGGTTAGGGTTAGGGTTAGGTTAGGCTTAGGGTTAGGAGTTAGGGTTAGGGTTTCTATTAGGTTAGTTTTAAGGGCTAAGGTTAGTTTTAGGGTTAAGGTTGGGTTAGGGTTAGGATTAGGGTTAGGGTACGACTTAGGGCTAGGGTTAGGGCTAGGGTTAGGGTTAGGGTTAGGGTTAGGGTTTAGGGTTATGGTTAGGGTTAGGGGTTAGGGGTTAGGGGTTAGGCTTAGGGTTAGCGTTACGGTTAGGGGTTAGGGGTTAGGGTTAGGGCTAAGGTTAGGGTTAGGGTTAGGGTTAGGGTTAGGGCTAGGGTTAGGGTTAGGGTTAGGGTTACGGCTAGGGTTAGGGTTAGGGTTAGGTTAGGCTTAGGGTTAGGAGTTAGGGTTAGGGTTTCTATTAGGTTAGTTTTAAGGGCTAAGGTTAGTTTTAGGGTTAAGGTTGGGTTAGGGTTAGGATTAGGGTTAGGGTACGACTTAGGGCTAGGGTTAGGGCTAGGGTTAGGGTTAGGGTTAGGGTTAGGGTTTAGGGTTATGGTTAGGGTTAGGGGTTAGGGGTTAGGGGTTAGGCTTAGGGTTAGCGTTACGGTTAGGGGTTAGGGGTTAGGGTTAGGGCTAAGGTTAGGGTTAGGGTTAGGGTTAGGGTTAGGGCTAGGGTTAGGGTTAGGGTTAGGGTTACGGCTAGGGTTAGGGTTAGGGTTAGGTTAGGCTTAGGGTTAGGAGTTAGGGTTAGGGTTTCTATTAGGTTAGTTTTAAGGGCTAAGGTTAGTTTTAGGGTTAAGGTTGGGTTAGGGTTAGGATTAGGGTTAGGGTACGACTTAGGGCTAGGGTTAGGGCTAGGGTTAGGGTTAGGGTTAGGGTTAGGGTTTAGGGTTATGGTTAGGGTTAGGGGTTAGGGGTTAGGGGTTAGGCTTAGGGTTAGCGTTACGGTTAGGGGTTAGGGGTTAGGGTTAGGGCTAAGGTTAGGGTTAGCGTTAGGGCTAGGGTTAGGGCTAGGGTTAGGGTTAGGGTTAGGGTTACGGCTAGGGTTAGGGTTAGGGTTAGGTTAGGCTTAGGGTTAGGAGTTAGGGTTAGGGTTTCTATTAGGTTAGTTTTAAGGGCTAAGGTTAGTTTTAGGGTTAAGGTTGGGTTAGGGTTAGGATTAGGGTTAGGGTACGACTTAGGGCTAGGGTTAGGGCTAGGGTTAGGGTTAGGGTTAGGGTTTAGGGTTATGGTTAGGGTTAGGGGTTAGGGGTTAGGGGTTAGGCTTAGGGTTAGCGTTACGGTTAGGGGTTAGGGGTTAGGGTTAGGGCTAAGGTTAGGGTTAGGGTTAGGGTTAGGGTTAGGGCTAGGGTTAGGGTTAGGGTTAGGGTTACGGCTAGGGTTAGGGTTAGGGTTAGGTTAGGCTTAGGGTTAGGAGTTAGGGTTAGGGTTTCTATTAGGTTAGTTTTAAGGGCTAAGGTTAGTTTTAGGGTTAAGGTTGGGTTAGGGTTAGGATTAGGGTTAGGGTACGACTTAGGGCTAGGGTTAGGGCTAGGGTTAGGGTTAGGGTTAGGGTTAGGGTTTAGGGTTATGGTTAGGGTTAGGGGTTAGGGGTTAGGGGTTAGGCTTAGGGTTAGCGTTACGGTTAGGGGTTAGGGGTTAGGGTTAGGGCTAAGGTTAGGGTTAGGGTTAGGGTTAGGGTTAGGGCTAGGGTTAGGGTTAGGGTTAGGGTTACGGCTAGGGTTAGGGTTAGGGTTAGGTTAGGCTTAGGGTTAGGAGTTAGGGTTAGGGTTTCTATTAGGTTAGTTTTAAGGGCTAAGGTTAGTTTTAGGGTTAAGGTTGGGTTAGGGTTAGGATTAGGGTTAGGGTACGACTTAGGGCTAGGGTTAGGGCTAGGGTTAGGGTTAGGGTTAGGGTTAGGGTTTAGGGTTATGGTTAGGGTTAGGGGTTAGGGGTTAGGGGTTAGGCTTAGGGTTAGCGTTACGGTTAGGGGTTAGGGGTTAGGGTTAGGGCTAAGGTTAGGGTTAGCGTTAGGGTTAGGGTTAGGGCTAGGGTTAGGGTTAGGGTTAGGGTTACGGCTAGGGTTAGGGTTAGGGTTAGGTTAGGCTTAGGGTTAGGAGTTAGGTTTAGGGTTTCTATTAGGTTAGTTTTAAGGGCTAAGGTTAGTTTTAGGGTTAAGGTTGGGTTAGGGTTAGGATTAGGGTTAGGGTACGACTTAGGGCTAGGGTTAGGGCTAGGGTTAGGGTTAGGGTTAGGGTTAGGGTTTAGGGTTATGGTTAGGGTTAGGGGTTAGGGGTTAGGGGTTAGGCTTAGGGTTAGCGTTACGGTTAGGGGTTAGGGGTTAGGGTTAGGGCTAAGTTTAGGGCTAGGGTTAGGGCTAGG
The DNA here is from genome assembly GCF_964188355.1 of Buteo buteo. Classification (NCBI taxonomy): domain Eukaryota; kingdom Metazoa; phylum Chordata; class Aves; order Accipitriformes; family Accipitridae; genus Buteo; species Buteo buteo. The sequence continues at coordinate 114,361 of NW_027439236.1, read as the reverse complement.
GTTAGGGTTAGGGTTAGGGTTACGGCTAGGGTTAGGGTTAGGGTTAGGTTAGGCTTAGGGTTAGGAGTTAGGGTTAGGGTTTCTATTAGGTTAGTTTTAAGGGCTAAGGTTAGTTTTAGGGTTAAGGTTGGGTTAGGGTTAGGATTAGGGTTAGGGTACGACTTAGGGCTAGGGTTAGGGCTAGGGTTAGGGTTAGGGTTAGGGTTAGGGTTTAGGGTTATGGTTAGGGTTAGGGGTTAGGGGTTAGGGGTTAGGCTTAGGGTTAGCGTTACGGTTAGGGGTTAGGGGTTAGGGTTAGGGCTAAGGTTAGGGTTAGGGTTAGGGTTAGGGTTAGGGCTAGGGTTAGGGTTAGGGTTAGGGTTACGGCTAGGGTTAGGGTTAGGGTTAGGTTAGGCTTAGGGTTAGGAGTTAGGGTTAGGGTTTCTATTAGGTTAGTTTTAAGGGCTAAGGTTAGTTTTAGGGTTAAGGTTGGGTTAGGGTTAGGATTAGGGTTAGGGTACGACTTAGGGCTAGGGTTAGGGCTAGGGTTAGGGTTAGGGTTAGGGTTAGGGTTTAGGGTTATGGTTAGGGTTAGGGGTTAGGGGTTAGGGGTTAGGCTTAGGGTTAGCGTTACGGTTAGGGGTTAGGGGTTAGGGTTAGGGCTAAGGTTAGGGTTAGGGTTAGGGTTAGGGCTAGGGTTAGGGTTAGGGTTAGGGTTACGGCTAGGGTTAGGGTTAGGGTTAGGTTAGGCTTAGGGTTAGGAGTTAGGGTTAGGGTTTCTATTAGGTTAGTTTTAAGGGCTAAGGTTAGTTTTAGGGTTAAGGTTGGGTTAGGGTTAGGATTAGGGTTAGGGTACGACTTAGGGCTAGGGTTAGGGCTAGGGTTAGGGTTAGGGTTAGGGTTAGGGTTTAGGGTTATGGTTAGGGTTAGGGGTTAGGGGTTAGGGGTTAGGCTTAGGGTTAGCGTTACGGTTAGGGGTTAGGGGTTAGGGTTAGGGCTAAGGTTAGGGTTAGGGTTAGGGTTAGGGTTAGGGCTAGGGTTAGGGTTAGGGTTAGGGTTACGGCTAGGGTTAGGGTTAGGGTTAGGTTAGGCTTAGGGTTAGGAGTTAGGGTTAGGGTTTCTATTAGGTTAGTTTTAAGGGCTAAGGTTAGTTTTAGGGTTAAGGTTGGGTTAGGGTTAGGATTAGGGTTAGGGTACGACTTAGGGCTAGGGTTAGGGCTAGGGTTAGGGTTAGGGTTAGGGTTAGGGTTTAGGGTTATGGTTAGGGTTAGGGGTTAGGGGTTAGGGGTTAGGCTTAGGGTTAGCGTTACGGTTAGGGGTTAGGGGTTAGGGTTAGGGCTAAGGTTAGGGTTAGGGTTAGGGTTAGGGTTAGGGCTAGGGTTAGGGTTAGGGTTACGGCTAGGGTTAGGGTTAGGGTTAGGTTAGGCTTAGGGTTAGGAGTTAGGGTTAGGGTTTCTATTAGGTTAGTTTTAAGGGCTAAGGTTAGTTTTAGGGTTAAGGTTGGGTTAGGGTTAGGATTAGGGTTAGGGTACGACTTAGGGCTAGGGTTAGGGCTAGGGTTAGGGTTAGGGTTAGGGTTAGGGTTTAGGGTTATGGTTAGGGTTAGGGGTTAGGGGTTAGGAGTTAGGCTTAGGGTTAGCGTTACGGTTAGGGGTTAGGGGTTAGGGTTAGGGCTAAGGTTAGGGTTAGGGTTAGGGTTAGGGTTAGGGCTAGGGTTAGGGTTAGGGTTAGGGTTACGGCTAGGGTTAGGGTTAGGGTTAGGTTAGGCTTAGGGTTAGGAGTTAGGGTTAGGGTTTCTATTAGGTTAGTTTTAAGGGCTAAGGTTAGTTTTAGGGTTAAGGTTGGGTTAGGGTTAGGATTAGGGTTAGGGTACGACTTAGGGCTAGGGTTAGGGCTAGGGTTAGGGTTAGGGTTAGGGTTAGGGTTTAGGGTTATGGTTAGGGTTAGGGGTTAGGGGTTAGGGGTTAGGCTTAGGGTTAGCGTTACGGTTAGGGGTTAGGGGTTAGGGTTAGGGCTAAGGTTAGGCTTAGGGTTAGGGCTAGGGTTAGGGTTAGGGTTAGGGTTATGGCTAGGGTTAGGGTTAGGGTTAGGTTAGGCTTAGGGTTAGGAGTTAGGGTTAGGGTTTCTATTAGGTTAGTTTTAAGGGCTAAGGTTACTTTTAGGGTTAAGGTTGGGTTAGGGTTAGGATTAGGGTTAGGGTACGACTTAGGGCTAAGGTTAGGGCTAGGGTTAGGGTTAGGGTTAGGGTTAGGGTTTAGGGTTATGGTTAGGGTTAGGGGTTAGGGGTTAGGGGTTAGGCTTAGGGTTAGCGTTACGGTTAGGGGTTAGGGGTTAGGGTTAGGGCTAAGTTTAGGGTTAGGGTTAGGGTTAGGGTTAGGGCTAGGGTTAGGGTTAGGTTTAGGGTTACGGCTAGGGTTAGGGTTAGGGTTAGGTTAGGCTTAGGGTTAGGAGTTAGGGTTAGGGTTTCTATTAGGTTAGCTTTAAGGGCTAAGGTTAGTTTTAGGGTTAAGGTTGGGTTAGGGTTAGGATTAGGGTTAGGGTACGACTTAGGGCTAGGGTTAGGGCTAGGGTTAGGGTTAGGGTTAGGGTTAGGGTTTAGGGTTATGGTTAGGGTTAGGGGTTAGGGGTTAGGGGTTAGGCTTAGGGTTAGCGTTACGGTTAGGGGTTAGGGGTTAGGGTTAGGGCTAAGGTTAGGGTTAGGGTTAGGGTTAGAGTTAGGGCTAGGGTTAGGGTTAGGGTTAGGGTTACGGCTAGGGTTAGGGTTAGGGTTAGGTTAGGCTTAGGGTTAGGAGTTAGGGTTAGGGTTTCTATTAGGTTAGTTTTAAGGGCTAAGGTTAGTTTTAGGGTTAAGGTTGGGTTAGGGTTAGGATTAGGGTTAGGGTACGACAGGGCTAGGGTTAGGGCTAGGGTTAGGGTTAGGGTTAGGGTTAGGGTTTAGGGTTATGGTTAGGGTTAGGGGTTAGGGGTTAGGGGTTAGGCTTAGGGTTAGCGTTACGGTTAGGGGTTAGGGGTTAGGGTTAGGGCTAAGGTTAGGGTTAGGGTTAGGGTTAGGGTTAGGGCTAGGGTTAGGGTTAGGGTTAGGGTTACGGCTAGGGTTAGGGTTAGGGTTAGGTTAGGCTTAGGGTTAGGAGTTAGGGTTAGGGTTTCTATTAGGTTAGTTTTAAGGGCTAAGGTTAGTTTTAGGGTTAAGGTTGGGTTAGGGTTAGGATTAGGGTTAGGGTACGACTTAGGGCTAGGGTTAGGGCTAGGGTTAGGGTTAGGGTTAGGGTTAGGGTTTAGGGTTATGGTTAGGGTTAGGGGTTAGGGGTTAGGAGTTAGGCTTAGGGTTAGCGTTACGGTTAGGGGTTAGGGGTTAGGGTTAGGGCTAAGGTTAGGGTTAGGGTTAGGGTTAGGGTTAGGGCTAGGGTTAGGGTTAGGGTTAGGGTTACGGCTAGGGTTAGGGTTAGGGTTAGGTTAGGCTTAGGGTTAGGAGTTAGGGTTAGGGTTTCTATTAGGTTAGTTTTAAGGGCTAAGGTTAGTTTTAGGGTTAAGGTTGGGTTAGGGTTAGGATTAGGGTTAGGGTACGACTTAGGGCTAGGGTTAGGGCTAGGGTTAGGGTTAGGGTTAGGGTTAGGGTTTAGGGTTATGGTTAGGGTTAGGGGTTAGGGGTTAGGGGTTAGGCTTAGGGTTAGCGTTACGGTTAGGGGTTAGGGGTTAGGGTTAGGGCTAAGGTTAGGGTTAGGGTTAGGGTTAGGGTTAGGGTTAGGGTTAGGGCTAGGGTTAGGGTTAGGGTTAGGGTTACGGCTAGGGTTAGGGTTAGGGTTAGGTTAGGCTTAGGGTTAGGAGTTAGGGTTAGGGTTTCTATTAGGTTAGTTTTAAGGGCTAAGGTTAGTTTTAGGGTTAAGGTTGGGTTAGGGTTAGGATTAGGGTTAGGGTACGACTTAGGGCTAGGGTTAGGGCTAGGGTTAGGGTTAGGGTTAGGGTTTAGGGTTATGGTTAGGGTTAGGGGTTAGGGGTTAGGGGTTAGGCTTAGGGTTAGCGTTACGGTTAGGGGTTAGGGGTTAGGGTTAGGGCTAAGGTTAGGGTTAGGGTTAGGGTTAGGGTTAGGGCTAGGGTTAGGGTTAGGGTTACGGCTAGGGTTAGGGTTAGGGTTAGGTTAGGCTTAGGGTTAGGAGTTAGGGTTAGGGTTTCTATTAGGTTAGTTTTAAGGGCTAAGGTTAGTTTTAGGGTTAAGGTTGGGTTAGGGTTAGGATTAGGGTTAGGGTACGACTTAGGGCTAGGGTTAGGGCTAGGGTTAGGGTTAGGGTTAGGGTTAGGGTTTAGGGTTATGGTTAGGGTTAGGGGTTAGGGGTTAGGGGTTAGGCTTAGGGTTAGCGTTACGGTTAGGGGTTAGGGGTTAGGGTTAGGGCTAAGGTTAGGGTTAGGGTTAGGGTTAGGGTTAGGGCTAGGGTTAGGGTTAGGGTTAGGCTTACGGCTAGGGTTAGGGTTAGGGTTAGGTTAGGCTTAGGGTTAGGAGTTAGGGTTAGGGTTTCTATTAGGTTAGTTTTAAGGGCTAAGGTTAGTTTTAGGGTTAAGGTTGGGTTAGGGTTAGGATTAGGGTTAGGGTACGACTTAGGGCTAGGGTTAGGGCTAGGGTTAGGGTTAGGGTTAGGGTTAGGGTTTAGGGTTATGGTTAGGGGTTAGGGGTTAGGGGTTAGGCTTAGGGTTAGCGTTACGGTTAGGGGTTAGGGGTTAGGGTTAGGGCTAAGGTTAGGGTTAGGGTTAGGGTTAGGGTTAGGGCTAGGGTTAGGGTTAGGGTTAGGGTTATGGCTAGGGTTAGGGTTAGGGTTAGGTTAGGCTTAGGGTTAGGAGTTAGGGTTAGGGTTTCTATTCGGTTAGTTTTAAGGGCTAAGGTTACTTTTAGGGTTAAGGTTGGGTTAGGGTTAGGATTAGGGTTAGGGTACGACTTAGGGCTAAGGTTAGGGCTAGGGTTAGGGTTAGGGTTAGGGTTAGGGTTTAGGGTTATGGTTAGGGTTAGGGGTTAGGGGTTAGGGGTTAGGCTTAGGGTTAGCGTTACGGTTAGGGGTTAGGGGTTAGGGTTAGGGCTAAGGTTAGGGTTAGGGTTAGGGTTAGGGTTAGGGCTAGGGTTAGGGCTAGGGTTAGGGTTACGGCTAGGGTTAGGGTTAGGGTTAGGTTAGGCTTAGGGTTAGGAGTTAGGGTTAGGGTTTCTATTAGGTTAGTTTTAAGGGCTAAGGTTAGTTTTAGGGTTAAGGTTGGGTTAGGGTTAGGATTAGGGTTAGGGTACGACTTAGGGCTAGGGTTAGGGCTAGGGTTAGGGTTAGGGTTAGGGTTAGGGTTTAGGGTTATGGTTAGGGTTAGGGGTTAGGGGTTAGGGGTTAGGCTTAGGGTTAGCGTTACGGTTAGGGGTTAGGGGTTAGGGTTAGGGCTAAGGTTAGGGTTAGGGTTAGGGTTAGGGTTAGGGCTAGGGTTAGGGTTAGGGTTAGGGTTACGGCTAGGGTTAGGGTTAGGGTTAGGTTAGGCTTAGGGTTAGGAGTTAGGGTTAGGGTTTCTATTAGGTTAGTTTTAAGGGCTAAGGTTAGTTTTAGGGTTAAGGTTGGGTTAGGGTTAGGATTAGGGTTAGGGTACGACTTAGGGCTAGGGTTAGGGCTAGGGTTAGGGTTAGGGTTAGGGTTAGGGTTTAGGGTTATGGTTAGGGTTAGGGGTTAGGGGTTAGGGGTTAGGCTTAGGGTTAGCGTTACGGTTAGGGGTTAGGGGTTAGGGTTAGGGCTAAGGTTAGGGTTAGGGCTAGGGTTAGGGTTAGGGCTAGGGTTAGGGTTAGGGTTAGGGTTAGGGCTAGGGTTAGGGTTAGGGTTACGGCTAGGGTTAGGGTTAGGAGTTAGGGTTAGGGTTTCTATTAGGTTAGTTTTAAGGGCTAAGGTTAGTTTTAGGGTTAAGGTTGGGTTAGGGTTAGGCTTAGGGTTAGGGTACGACTTAGGGCTAGGGTTAGGGCTAGGGTTAGGGTTAGGGTTAGGGTTAGGGTTTAGGGTTATGGTTAGGGTTAGGGGTTAGGGGTTAGGGGTTAGGCTTAGGGTTAGCGTTACGGTTAGGGGTTAGGGGTTAGGGTTAGGGCTAAGGTTAGGGTTAGGGTTAGGGTTAGGGTTAGGGCTAGGGTTAGGGTTAGGGTTAGGGTTACGGCTAGGGTTAGGGTTAGGGTTAGGTTAGGCTTAGGGTTAGGAGTTAGGGTTAGGGTTTCTATTAGGTTAGTTTTAAGGGCTAAGGTTAGTTTTAGGGTTAAGGTTGGGTTAGGGTTAGGATTAGGGTTAGGGTACGACTTAGGGCTAGGGTTAGGGCTAGGGTTAGGGTTAGGGTTAGGGTTAGGGTTTAGGGTTATGGTTAGGGTTAGGGGTTAGGGGTTAGGGGTTAGGCTTAGGGTTAGCGTTACGGTTAGGGGTTAGGGGTTAGGGTTAGGGCTAAGGTTAGGGTTAGGGTTAGGGTTAGGGTTAGGGCTAGGGTTAGGGTTAGGGTTAGGGTTACGGCTAGGGTTAGGGTTAGGGTTAGGTTAGGCTTAGGGTTAGGAGTTAGGGTTAGGGTTTCTATTAGGTTAGTTTTAAGGGCTAAGGTTAGTTTTAGGGTTAAGGTTGGGTTAGGGTTAGGATTAGGGTTAGGGTACGACTTAGGGCTAGGGTTAGGGCTAGGGTTAGGGTTAGGGTTAGGGTTAGGGTTTAGGGTTATGGTTAGGGTTAGGGGTTAGGGGTTAGGGGTTAGGCTTAGGGTTAGCGTTACGGTTAGGGGTTAGGGGTTAGGGTTAGGGCTAAGGTTAGGGTTAGGGCTAGGGTTAGGGTTAGGGCTAGGGTTAGGGTTAGGGTTAGGGTTACGGCTAGGGTTAGGGTTAGGGTTAGGTTAGGCTTAGGGTTAGGAGTTAGGGTTAGGGTTTCTATTAGGTTAGTTTTAAGGGCTAAGGTTAGTTTTAGGGTTAAGGTTGGGTTAGGGTTAGGATTAGGGTTAGGGTACGACTTAGGGCTAGGGTTAGGGCTAGGGTTAGGGTTAGGGTTAGGGTTAGGGTTTAGGGTTATGGTTAGGGTTAGGGGTTAGGGGTTAGGGGTTAGGCTTAGGGTTAGCGTTACGGTTAGGGGTTAGGGGTTAGGGTTAGGGCTAAGGTTAGGGTTAGGGTTAGGGTTAGGGTTAGGGCTAGGGTTAGGGTTAGGGTTAGGGTTACGGCTAGGGTTAGGGTTAGGGTTAGGTTAGGCTTAGGGTTAGGAGTTAGGGTTAGGGTTTCTATTAGGTTAGTTTTAAGGGCTAAGGTTAGTTTTAGGGTTAAGGTTGGGTTTGGGTTAGGATTAGGGTTAGGGTACGACTTAGGGCTAGGGTTAGGGCTAGGGTTAGGGTTAGGGTTAGGGTTAGGGTTTAGGGTTATGGTTAGGGTTAGGGGTTAGGGGTTAGGCTTAGGGTTAGCGTTACGGTTAGGGGTTAGGGGTTAGGGTTAGGGCTAAGGTTAGGGTTAGGGTTAGGGTTAGGGTTAGGGCTAGGGTTAGGGTTAGGGTTAGGGTTACGGCTAGGGTTAGGGTTAGGGTTAGGTTAGGCTTAGGGTTAGGAGTTAGGGTTAGGGTTTCTATTAGGTTAGTTTTAAGGGCTAAGGTTAGTTTTAGGGTTAAGGTTGGGTTAGGGTTAGGATTAGGGTTAGGGTACGACTTAGGGCTAGGGTTAGGGCTAGGGTTAGGGTTAGGGTTAGGGTTAGGGTTTAGGGTTATGGTTAGGGTTAGGGGTTAGGGGTTAGGGGTTAGGCTTAGGGTTAGCGTTACGGTTAGGGGTTAGGGGTTAGGGTTAGGGCTAAGGTTAGGGTTAGGGTTAGGGTTAGGGTTAGGGCTAGGGTTAGGGTTAGGGTTAGGGTTACGGCTAGGGTTAGGGTTAGGGTTAGGTTAGGCTTAGGGTTAGGAGTTAGGGTTAGGGTTTCTATTAGGTTAGTTTTAAGGGCTAAGGTTAGTTTTAGGGTTAAGGTTGGGTTAGGGTTAGGATTAGGGTTAGGGTACGACTTAGGGCTAGGGTTAGGGCTAGGGTTAGGGTTAGGGTTAGGGTTAGGGTTTAGGGTTATGGTTAGGGTTAGGGGTTAGGGGTTAGGGGTTAGGCTTAGGGTTAGCGTTACGGTTAGGGGTTAGGGGTTAGGGTTAGGGCTAAGGTTAGGGTTAGGGTTAGGGTTAGGGTTAGGGCTAGGGTTAGGGTTAGGGTTAGGGTTACGGCTAGGGTTAGGGTTAGGGTTAGGTTAGGCTTAGGGTTAGGAGTTAGGGTTAGGGTTTCTATTAGGTTAGTTTTAAGGGCTAAGGTTAGTTTTAGGGTTAAGGTTGGGTTAGGGTTAGGATTAGGGTTAGGGTACGACTTAGGGCTAGGGTTAGGGCTAGGGTTAGGGTTAGGGTTAGGGTTAGGGTTTAGGGTTATGGTTAGGGTTAGGGGTTAGGGGTTAGGGGTTAGGCTTAGGGTTAGCGTTACGGTTAGGGGTTAGGGGTTAGGGTTAGGGCTAAGGTTAGGGTTAGGGTTAGGGTTAGGGCTAGGGTTAGGGTTAGGGTTAGGGTTACGGCTAGGGTTAGGGTTAGGGTTAGGTTAGGCTTAGGGTTAGGAGTTAGGGTTAGGGTTTCTATTAGGTTAGTTTTAAGGGCTAAGGTTAGTTTTAGGGTTAAGGTTGGGTTAGGGTTAGGATTAGGGTTAGGGTACGACTTAGGGCTAGGGTTAGGGCTAGGGTTAGGGTTAGGGTTAGGGTTTAGGGTTATGGTTAGGGTTAGGGGTTAGGGGTTAGGGGTTAGGCTTAGGGTTAGCGTTACGGTTAGGGGTTAGGGGTTAGGGTTAGGGCTAAGGTTAGGGGTTAGGGGTTAGGGTTAGGGTTAGGGCTAGGGTTAGGGTTAGGGTTACGGCTAGGGTTAGGGTTAGGGTTAGGTTAGGCTTAGGGTTAGGAGTTAGGGTTAGGGTTTCTATTAGGTTAGTTTTAAGGGCTAAGGTTAGTTTTAGGGTTAAGGTTGGGTTAGGGTTAGGATTAGGGTTAGGGTACGACTTAGGGCTAGGATTAGGGTTAGGGTTAGGGTTAGGGTTAGGGTTAGGGTTTAGGGTTATGGTTAGGGTTAGGGGTTAGGGGTTAGGGGTTAGGCTTAGGGTTAGCGTTACGGTTAGGGGTTAGGGGTTAGGGTTAGGGCGAAGGTTAGGGTTAAGGTTAGGGTTAGGGTTAGGGCTAGGGTTAGGGTTAGGGTTAGGGTTACGGCTAGGGTTAGGGTTAGGGTTAGGTTAGGCTTAGGGTTAGGAGTTAGGGTTAGGGTTTCTATTAGGTTAGTTTTAAGGGCTAAGGTTAGTTTTAGGGTTAAGGTTGGGTTAGGGTTAGGATTAGGGTTAGGGTACGACTTAGGGCTAGGGTTAGGGCTAGGGTTAGGGTTAGGGTTAGGGTTAGGGTTTAGGGTTATGGTTAGGGTTAGGGGTTAGGGGTTAGGGGTTAGGCTTAGGGTTAGCGTTACGGTTAGGGGTTAGGGGTTAGGGTTAGGGCTAAGGTTAGGGTTAGGGTTAGGGTTAGGGTTAGGGCTAGGGTTAGGGTTAGGGTTACGGCTAGGGTTAGGGTTAGGGTTAGGTTAGGCTTAGGGTTAGGAGTTAGGGTTAGGGTTTCTATTAGGTTAGTTTTAAGGGCTAAGGTTAGTTTTAGGGTTAAGGTTGGGTTAGGGTTAGGATTAGGGTTAGGGTACGACTTAGGGCTAGGGTTAGGGCTAGGGTTAGGGTTAGGGTTAGGGTTAGGTTTTAGGGTTATGGTTAGGGTTAGGGGTTAGGGGTTAGGGGTTAGGCTTAGGGTTAGCGTTACGGTTAGGGGTTAGGGGTTAGGGTTAGGGTTAGGGTTAGGGCTAGGGTTAGGGTTAGGGTTAGGGTTACGGCTAGGGTTAGGGTTAGGGTTAGGTTAGGCTTAGGGTTAGGAGTTAGGGTTAGGGTTTCTATTAGGTTAGTTTTAAGGGCTAAGTTTAGTTTTAGGGTTAAGGTTGGGTTAGGGTTAGGATTAGGGTTAGGGTACGACTTAGGGCTAGGGTTAGGGCTAGGGTTAGGGTTAGGGTTAGGGTTAGGGTTTAGGGTTATGGTTAGGGTTAGGGGTTAGGGGTTAGGGGTTAGGCTTAGGGTTAGCGTTACGGTTAGGGGTTAGGGGTTAGGGTTAGGGCTAAGGTTAGGGTTAGGGTTAGGGTTAGGGTTAGGGCTAGGGTTAGGGTTAGGGTTAGGGTTACGGCTAGGGTTAGGGTTAGGGTTAGGTTAGGCTTAGGGTTAGGAGTTAGGGTTAGGGTTTCTATTAGGTTAGTTTTAAGGGCTAAGGTTAGTTTTAGGGTTAAGGTTGGGTTAGGGTTAGGATTAGGGTTAGGGTACGACTTAGGGCTAGGGTTAGGGCTAGGGTTAGGGTTAGGGTTAGGGTTAGGGTTTAGGGTTATGGTTAGGGTTAGGGGTTAGGGGTTAGGGGTTAGGCTTAGGGTTAGCGTTACGGTTAGGGGTTAGGGGTTAGGGTTAGGGCTAAGGTTAGGGTTAGGGTTAGGGTTAGGGTTAGGGCTAGGGTTAGGGTTAGGGTTAGGGTTACGGCTAGGGTTAGGGTTAGGGTTAGGTTAGGCTTAGGGTTAGGAGTTAGGGTTAGGGTTTCTATTAGGTTAGTTTTAAGGGCTAAGGTTAGTTTTAGGGTTAAGGTTGGGTTAGGGTTAGGATTAGGGTTAGGGTACGACTTAGGGCTAGGGTTAGGGCTAGGGTTAGGGTTAGGGTTAGGGTTAGGGTTTAGGGTTATGGTTAGGGTTAGGGGTTAGGGGTTAGGGGTTAGGCTTAGGGTTAGCGTTACGGTTAGGGGTTAGGGGTTAGGGTTAGGGCTAAGGTTAGGGTTAGGGTTAGGGTTAGGGTTAGGGCTAGGGTTAGGGTTAGGGTTAGGGTTACGGCTAGGGTTAGGGTTAGGGTTAGGTTAGGCTTAGGGTTAGGAGTTAGGGTTAGGGTTTCTATTAGGTTAGTTTTAAGGGCTAAGGTTAGTTTTAGGGTTAAGGTTGGGTTAGGGTTAGGATTAGGGTTAGGGTACGACTTAGGGCTAGGGTTAGGGCTAGGGTTAGGGTTAGGGTTAGGGTTAGGGTTTAGGGTTATGGTTAGGGTTAGGGGTTAGGGGTTAGGGGTTAGGCTTAGGGTTAGCGTTACGGTTAGGGGTTAGGGGTTAGGGTTAGGGCTAAGGTTAGGGTTAGGGTTAGGGTTAGGGTTAGGGCTAGGGTTAGGGTTAGGGTTAGGGTTACGGCTAGGGTTAGGGTTAGGGTTAGGTTAGGCTTAGGGTTAGGAGTTAGGGTTAGGGTTTCTATTAGGTTAGTTTGAAAGTGCTAAGGTTAGTTTTAGGGTTAAGGTTGGGTTAGGGTTAGGATTAGGGTTAGGGTACGACTTAGGGCTAGGGTTAGGGCTAGGGTTAGGGTTAGGGTTAGGGTTAGGGTTTAGGGTTATGGTTAGGGTTAGGGGTTAGGGGTTAGGGGTTAGGCTTAGGGTTAGCGTTACGGTTAGGGGTTAGGGGTTAGGGTTAGGGCTAAGGTTAGGGTTAGGGTTAGGGTTAGGGTTAGGGCTAGGGTTAGGGTTAGGGTTAGGGTTACGGCTAGGGTTAGGGTTAGGGTTAGGTTAGGCTTAGGGTTAGGAGTTAGGGTTAGGGTTTCTATTAGGTTAGTTTTAAGGGCTAAGGTTAGTTTTAGGGTTAAGGTTGGGTTAGGGTTAGTATTAGGGTTAGGGTACGACTTAGGGCTAGGGTTAGGGCTAGGGTTAGGGTTAGGGTTAGGGTTAGGGTTTAGGGTTATGGTTAGGGTTAGGGGTTAGGGGTTAGGGGTTAGGCTTAGGGTTAGCGTTACGGTTAGGGGTTAGGGGTTAGGGTTAGGGCTAAGGTTAGGGTTAGGGTTAGGGTTAGGGTTAGGGCTAGGGTTAGGGTTAGGGTTAGGGTTACGGCTAGGGTTAGGGTTAGGGTTAGGTTAGGCTTAGGGTTAGGAGTTAGGGTTAGGGTTTCTATTAGGTTAGTTTTAAGGGCTAAGGTTAGTTTTAGGGTTAAGGTTGGGTTAGGGTTAGGATTAGGGTTAGGGTACGACTTAGGGCTAGGGTTAGGGCTAGGGTTAGGGTTAGGGTTAGGGTTAGGGTTTAGGGTTATGGTTAGGGTTAGGGGTTAGGGGTTAGGGGTTAGGCTTAGGGTTAGCGTTACGGTTAGGGGTTAGGGGTTAGGGTTAGGGCTAAGGTTAGGGTTAGGGTTAGGGTTAGGGTTAGGGCTAGGGTTAGGGTTAGGGTTAGGGTTACGGCTAGGGTTAGGGTTAGGGTTAGGTTAGGCTTAGGGTTAGGAGTTAGGGTTAGGGTTTCTATTAGGTTAGTTTTAAGGGCTAAGGTTAGTTTTAGGGTTAAGGTTGGGTTAGGGTTAGGATTAGGGTTAGGGTACGACTTAGGGCTAGGGTTAGGGCTAGGGTTAGGGTTAGGGTTAGGGTTAGGGTTTAGGGTTATGGTTAGGGTTAGGGGTTAGGGGTTAGGGGTTAGGCTTAGGGTTAGCGTTACGGTTAGGGGTTAGGGGTTAGGGTTAGGGCTAAGGTTAGGGTTAGGGTTAGGGTTAGGGTTAGGGCTAGGGTTAGGGTTAGGGTTAGGGTTACGGCTAGGGTTAGGGTTAGGGTTAGGTTAGGCTTAGGGTTAGGAGTTAGGGTTAGGGTTTCTATTAGGTTAGTTTTAAGGGCTAAGGTTAGTTTTAGGGTTAAGGTTGGGTTAGGGTTAGGATTAGGGTTAGGGTACGACTTAGGGCTAGGGTTAGGGCTAGGGTTAGGGTTAGGGTTAGGGTTAGGGTTTAGGGTTATGGTTAGGGTTAGGGGTTAGGGGTTAGGGGTTAGGCTTAGGGTTAGCGTTACGGTTAGGGGTTAGGGGTTAGGGTTAGGGCTAAGGTTAGGGTTAGGGTTAGGGTTAGGGTTAGGGCTAGGGTTAGGGTTAGGGTTAGGGTTACGGCTAGGGTTAGGGTTAGGGTTAGGTTAGGCTTAGGGTTAGGAGTTAGGGTTAGGGTTTCTATTAGGTTAGTTTTAAGGGCTAAGGTTAGTTTTAGGGTTAAGGTTGGGTTAGGGTTAGGATTAGGGTTAGGGTACGACTTAGGGCTAGGGTTAGGGCTAGGGTTAGGGTTAGGGTTAGGGTTAGGGTTTAGGGTTATGGTTAGGGTTAGGGGTTAGGGGTTAGGGGTTAGGCTTAGGGTTAGCGTTACGGTTAGGGGTTAGGGGTTAGGGTTAGGGCTAAGGTTAGGGTTAGGGTTAGGGTTAGGGTTAGGGCTAGGGTTAGGGTTAGGGTTAGGGTTACGGCTAGGGTTAGGGTTAGGGTTAGGTTAGGCTTAGGGTTAGGAGTTAGGGTTAGGGTTTCTATTAGGTTAGTTTTAAGGGCTAAGGTTAGTTTTAGGGTTAAGGTTGGGTTAGGGTTAGGATTAGGGTTAGGGTACGACTTAGGGCTAGGGTTAGGGCTAGGGTTAGGGTTAGGGTTAGGGTTAGGGTTTAGGGTTATGGTTAGGGTTAGGGGTTAGGGGTTAGGGGTTAGGCTTAGGGTTAGCGTTACGGTTAGGGGTTAGGGGTTAGGGTTAGGGCTAAGGTTAGGGTTAGGGTTAGGGTTAGGGTTAGGGCTAGGGTTAGGGTTAGGGTTAGGGTTACGGCTAGGGTTAGGGTTAGGGTTAGGTTAGGCTTAGGGTTAGGAGTTAGGGTTAGGGTTTCTATTAGGTTAGTTTTAAGGGCTAAGGTTAGTTTTAGGGTTAAGGTTGGGTTAGGGTTAGGATTAGGGTTAGGGTACGACTTAGGGCTAGGGTTAGGGCTAGGGTTAGGGTTAGGGTTAGGGTTAGGGTTTAGGGTTATGGTTAGGGTTAGGGGTTAGGGGTTAGGGGTTAGGCTTAGGGTTAGCGTTACGGTTAGGGGTTAGGGGTTAGGGTTAGGGCTAAGGTTAGGGTTAGGGTTAGGGTTAGGGTTAGGGCTAGGGTTAGGGTTAGGGTTAGGGTTACGGCTAGGGTTAGGGTTAGGGTTAGGTTAGGCTTAGGGTTAGGAGTTAGGGTTAGGGTTTCTATTAGGTTAGTTTTAAGGGCTAAGGTTAGTTTTAGGGTTAAGGTTGGGTTAGGGTTAGGATTAGGGTTAGGGTACGACTTAGGGCTAGGGTTAGGGCTAGGGTTAGGGTTAGGGTTAGGGTTAGGGTTTAGGGTTATGGTTAGGGTTAGGGGTTAGGGGTTAGGGGTTAGGCTTAGGGTTAGCGTTACGGTTAGGGGTTAGGGGTTAGGGTTAGGGCTAAGGTTAGGGTTAGGGTTAGGGTTAGGGTTAGGGCTAGGGTTAGGGTTAGGGTTAGGGTTACGGCTAGGGTTAGGGTTAGGGTTAGGTTAGGCTTAGGGTTAGGAGTTAGGGTTAGGGTTTCTATTAGGTTAGTTTTAAGGGCTAAGGTTAGTTTTAGGGTTAAGGTTGGGTTAGGGTTAGGATTAGGGTTAGGGTACGACTTAGGGCTAGGGTTAGGGCTAGGGTTAGGGTTAGGGTTAGGGTTAGGGTTTAGGGTTATGGTTAGGGTTAGGGGTTAGGGGTTAGGGGTTAGGCTTAGGGTTAGCGTTACGGTTAGGGGTTAGGGGTTAGGGTTAGGGCTAAGGTTAGGGTTAGGGTTAGGGTTAGGGTTAGGGCTAGGGTTAGGGTTAGGGTTAGGGTTACGGCTAGGGTTAGGGTTAGGGTTAGGTTAGGCTTAGGGTTAGGAGTTAGGGTTAGGGTTTCTATTAGGTTAGTTTTAAGGGCTAAGGTTAGTTTTAGGGTTAAGGTTGGGTTAGGGTTAGGATTAGGGTTAGGGTACGACTTAGGGCTAGGGTTAGGGCTAGGGTTAGGGTTAGGGTTAGGGTTAGGGTTTAGGGTTATGGTTAGGGTTAGGGGTTAGGGGTTAGGGGTTAGGCTTAGGGTTAGCGTTACGGTTAGGGGTTAGGGGTTAGGGTTAGGGCTAAGGTTAGGGTTAGGGTTAGGGTTAGGGTTAGGGCTAGGGTTAGGGTTAGGGTTAGGGTTACGGCTAGGGTTAGGGTTAGGGTTAGGTTAGGCTTAGGGTTAGGAGTTAGGGTTAGGGTTTCTATTAGGTTAGTTTTAAGGGCTAAGGTTAGTTTTAGGGTTAAGGTTGGGTTAGGGTTAGGATTAGGGTTAGGGTACGACTTAGGGCTAGGGTTAGGGCTAGGGTTAGGGTTAGGGTTAGGGTTAGGGTTTAGGGTTATGGTTAGGGTTAGGGGTTAGGGGTTAGGGGTTAGGCTTAGGGTTAGCGTTACGGTTAGGGGTTAGGGGTTAGGGTTAGGGCTAAGGTTAGGGTTAGGGTTAGGGTTAGGGTTAGGGCTAGGGTTAGGGTTAGGGTTAGGGTTACGGCTAGGGTTAGGGTTAGGGTTAGGTTAGGCTTAGGGTTAGGAGTTAGGGTTAGGGTTTCTATTAGGTTAGTTTTAAGGGCTAAGGTTAGTTTTAGGGTTAAGGTTGGGTTAGGGTTAGGATTAGGGTTAGGGTACGACTTAGGGCTAGGGTTAGGGCTAGGGTTAGGGTTAGGGTTAGGGTTAGGGTTTAGGGTTATGGTTAGGGTTAGGGGTTAGGGGTTAGGGGTTAGGCTTAGGGTTAGCGTTACGGTTAGGGGTTAGGGGTTAGGGTTAGGGCTAAGGTTAGGGTTAGGGTTAGGGTTAGGGTTAGGGCTAGGGTTAGGGTTAGGGTTAGGGTTACGGCTAGGGTTAGGGTTAGGGTTAGGTTAGGCTTAGGGTTAGGAGTTAGGGTTAGGGTTTCTATTAGGTTAGTTTTAAGGGCTAAGGTTAGTTTTAGGGTTAAGGTTGGGTTAGGGTTAGGATTAGGGTTAGGGTACGACTTAGGGCTAGGGTTAGGGCTAGGGTTAGGGTTAGGGTTAGGGTTAGGGTTTAGGGTTATGGTTAGGGTTAGGGGTTAGGGGTTAGGGGTTAGGCTTAGGGTTAGCGTTACGGTTAGGGGTTAGGGGTTAGGGTTAGGGCTAAGGTTAGGGTTAGGGTTAGGGTTAGGGTTAGGGCTAGGGTTAGGGTTAGGGTTAGGGTTACGGCTAGGGTTAGGGTTAGGGTTAGGTTAGGCTTAGGGTTAGGAGTTAGGGTTAGGGTTTCTATTAGGTTAGTTTTAAGGGCTAAGGTTAGTTTTAGGGTTAAGGTTGGGTTAGGGTTAGGATTAGGGTTAGGGTACGACTTAGGGCTAGGGTTAGGGCTAGGGTTAGGGTTAGGGTTAGGGTTAGGGTTTAGGGTTATGGTTAGGGTTAGGGGTTAGGGGTTAGGGGTTAGGCTTAGGGTTAGCGTTACGGTTAGGGGTTAGGGGTTAGGGTTAGGGCTAAGGTTAGGGTTAGGGTTAGGGTTAGGGTTAGGGCTAGGGTTAGGGTTAGGGTTAGGGTTACGGCTAGGGTTAGGGTTAGGGTTAGGTTAGGCTTAGGGTTAGGAGTTAGGGTTAGGGTTTCTATTAGGTTAGTTTTAAGGGCTAAGGTTAGTTTTAGGGTTAAGGTTGGGTTAGGGTTAGGATTAGGGTTAGGGTACGACTTAGGGCTAGGGTTAGGGCTAGGGTTAGGGTTAGGGTTAGGGTTAGGGTTTAGGGTTATGGTTAGGGTTAGGGGTTAGGGGTTAGGGGTTAGGCTTAGGGTTAGCGTTACGGTTAGGGGTTAGGGGTTAGGGTTAGGGCTAAGGTTAGGGTTAGGGTTAGGGTTAGGGTTAGGGCTAGGGTTAGGGTTAGGGTTAGGGTTACGGCTAGGGTTAGGGTTAGGGTTAGGTTAGGCTTAGGGTTAGGAGTTAGGGTTAGGGTTTCTATTAGGTTAGTTTTAAGGGCTAAGGTTAGTTTTAGGGTTAAGGTTGGGTTAGGGTTAGGATTAGGGTTAGGGTACGACTTAGGGCTAGGGTTAGGGCTAGGGTTAGGGTTAGGGTTAGGGTTAGGGTTTAGGGTTATGGTTAGGGTTAGGGGTTAGGGGTTAGGGGTTAGGCTTAGGGTTAGCGTTACGGTTAGGGGTTAGGGGTTAGGGTTAGGGCTAAGGTTAGGGTTAGGGTTAGGGTTAGCGTTAGGGCTAGGGTTAGGGTTAGGGTTAGGGTTACGGCTAGGGTTAGGGTTAGGGTTAGGTTAGGCTTAGGGTTAGGAGTTAGGGTTAGGGTTTCTATTAGGTTAGTTTTAAGGGCTAAGGTTAGTTTTAGGGTTAAGGTTGGGTTAGGGTTAGGATTAGGGTTAGGGTACGACTTAGGGCTAGGGTTAGGGCTAGGGTTAGGGTTAGGGTTAGGGTTAGGGTTTAGGGTTATGGTTAGGGTTAGGGGTTAGGGGTTAGGGGTTAGGCTTAGGGTTAGCGTTACGGTTAGGGGTTAGGGGTTAGGGTTAGGGCTAAGGTTAGGGTTAGGGTTAGGGTTAGGGTTAGGGCTAGGGTTAGGGTTAGGGTTAGGGTTACGGCTAGGGTTAGGGTTAGGGTTAGGTTAGGCTTAGGGTTAGGAGTTAGGGTTAGGGTTTCTATTAGGTTAGTTTTAAGGGCTAAGGTTAGTTTTAGGGTTAAGGTTGGGTTAGGGTTAGGATTAGGGTTAGGGTACGACTTAGGGCTAGGGTTAGGGCTAGGGTTAGGGTTAGGGTTAGGGTTAGGGTTTAGGGTTATGGTTAGGGTTAGGGGTTAGGGGTTAGGGGTTAGGCTTAGGGTTAGCGTTACGGTTAGGGGTTAGGGGTTAGGGTTAGGGCTAAGGTTAGGGTTAGGGTTAGGGTTAGGGTTAGGGCTAGGGTTAGGGTTAGGGTTAGGGTTACGGCTAGGGTTAGGGTTAGGGTTAGGTTAGGCTTAGGGTTAGGAGTTAGGGTTAGGGTTTCTATTAGGTTAGTTTTAAGGGCTAAGGTTAGTTTTAGGGTTAAGGTTGGGTTAGGGTTAGGATTAGGGTTAGGGTACGACTTAGGGCTAGGGTTAGGGCTAGGGTTAGGGTTAGGGTTAGGGTTAGGGTTTAGGGTTATGGTTAGGGTTAGGGGTTAGGGGTTAGGGGTTAGGCTTAGGGTTAGCGTTACGGTTAGGGGTTAGGGGTTAGGGTTAGGGCTAAGGTTAGGGTTAGGGTTAGGGTTAGGGTTAGGGCTAGGGTTAGGGTTAGGGTTAGGGTTACGGCTAGGGTTAGGGTTAGGGTTAGGTTAGGCTTAGGGTTAGGAGTTAGGGTTAGGGTTTCTATTAGGTTAGTTTTAAGGGCTAAGGTTAGTTTTAGGGTTAAGGTTGGGTTAGGGTTAGGATTAGGGTTAGGGTACGACTTAGGGCTAGGGTTAGGGCTAGGGTTAGGGTTAGGGTTAGGGTTAGGGTTTAGGGTTATGGTTAGGGTTAGGGGTTAGGGGTTAGGGGTTAGGCTTAGGGTTAGCGTTACGGTTAGGGGTTAGGGGTTAGGGTTAGGGCTAAGGTTAGGGTTAGGGTTAGGGTTAGGGTTAGGGCTAGGGTTAGGGTTAGGGTTAGGGTTACGGCTAGGGTTAGGGTTAGGGTTAGGTTAGGCTTAGGGTTAGGAGTTAGGGTTAGGGTTTCTATTAGGTTAGTTTTAAGGGCTAAGGTTAGTTTTAGGGTTAAGGTTGGGTTAGGGTTAGGATTAGGGTTAGGGTACGACTTAGGGCTAGGGTTAGGGCTAGGGTTAGGGTTAGGGTTAGGGTTTAGGGTTATGGTTAGGGTTAGGGGTTAGGGGTTAGGGGTTAGGCTTAGGGTTAGCGTTACGGTTAGGGGTTAGGGGTTAGGGTTAGGGCTAAGGTTAGGGTTAGGGTTAGGGTTAGGGCTAGGGTTAGGGTTAGGGTTAGGGTTACGGCTAGGGTTAGGGTTAGGGTTAGGTTAGGCTTAGGGTTAGGAGTTAGGGTTAGGGTTTCTATTAGGTTAGTTTTAAGGGCTAAGGTTAGTTTTAGGGTTAAGGTTGGGTTAGGGTTAGGATTAGGGTTAGGGTACGACTTAGGGCTAGGGTTAGGGTTAGGGTTAGGGTTAGGGTTTAGGGTTATGGTTAGGGTTAGGGGTTAGGGGTTAGGGGTTAGGCTTAGGGTTAGCGTTACGGTTAGGGGTTAGGGGTTAGGGTTAGGGCTAAGGTTAGGGTTAGGGTTAGGGTTAGGGTTAGGGCTAGGGTTAGGGTTAGGGTTAGGGTTACGGCTAGGGTTAGGGTTAGGGTTAGGTTAGGCTTAGGGTTAGGAGTTAGGGTTAGGGTTTCTATTAGGTTAGTTTTAAGGGCTAAGGTTAGTTTTAGGGTTAAGGTTGGGTTAGGGTTAGGATTAGGGTTAGGGTACGACTTAGGGCTAGGGTTAGGGCTAGGGTTAGGGTTAGGGTTAGAGTTTAGGGTTATGGTTAGGGTTAGGGGTTAGGGGTTAGGGGTTAGGCTTAGGGTTAGCGTTACGGTTAGGGGTTAGGGGTTAGGGTTAGGGCTAAGGTTAGGGTTAGGGTTAGGGTTAGGGTTAGGGCTAGGGTTAGGGTTAGGATTAGGGTTACGGCTAGGGTTAGGGTTAGGGTTAGGTTAGGCTTAGGGTTAGGAGTTAGGGTTAGGGTTTCTATTAGGTTAGTTTTAAGGGCTAAGGTTAGTTTTAGGGTTAAGGTTGGGTTAGGGTTAGGATTAGGGTTAGGGTACGACTTAGGGCTAGGGTTAGGGCTAGGGTTAGGGTTAGGGTTAGGGTTAGGGTTTAGGGTTATGGTTAGGGTTAGGGGTTAGGGGTTAGGGGTTAGGCTTAGGGTTAGCGTTACGGTTAGGGGTTAGGGTTAGGGCTAAGGTTAGGGTTAGGGTTAGGGTTAGGGTTAGGGCTAGGGTTAGGGTTAGGGTTAGGGTTACGGCTAGGGTTAGGGTTAGGGTTAGGTTAGGCTTAGGGTTAGGAGTTAGGGTTAGGGTTTCTATTAGGTTAGTTTTAAGGGCTAAGGTTAGTTTTAGGGTTAAGGTTGGGTTAGGGTTAGGATTAGGGTTAGGGTACGACTTAGGGCTAGGGTTAGGGCTAAGGTTAGGGTTAGGGTTAGGGTTAGGGTTTAGGGTTATGGTTAGGGTTAGGGGTTAGGGGTTAGGGGTTAGGCTTAGGGTTAGCGTTACGGTTAGGGGTTAGGGGTTAGGGTTAGGGCTAAGGTTAGGGTTAGGGTTAGGGCTAGGGTTAGGGTTAGGGTTAGGGTTACGGCTAGGGTTAGGGTTAGGGTTAGGTTAGGCTTAGGGTTAGGAGTTAGGGTTAGGGTTTCTATTAGGTTAGTTTTAAGGGCTAAGGTTAGTTTTAGGGTTAAGGTTGGGTTAGGGTTAGGATTAGGGTTAGGGTACGACTTAGGGCTAGGGTTAGGGCTAGGGTTAGGGTTAGGGTTAGGGTTAGGGTTTAGGGTTATGGTTAGGGTTAGGGGTTAGGGGTTAGGGGTTAGGCTTAGGGTTAGCGTTACGGTTAGGGGTTAGGGGTTAGGGTTAGGGCTAAGGTTAGGGTTAGGGTTAGGGTTAGGGTTAGGGCTAGGGTTAGGGTTAGGGTTAGGGTTACGGCTAGGGTTAGGGTTAGGGTTAGGTTAGGCTTAGGGTTAGGAGTTAGGGTTAGGGTTTCTATTAGGTTAGTTTTAAGGGCTAAGGTTAGTTTTAGGGTTAAGGTTGGGTTAGGGTTAGGATTAGGGTTAGGGTACGACTTAGGGCTAGGGTTAGGGCTAGGGTTAGGGTTAGGGTTAGGGTTAGGGTTTAGGGTTATGGTTAGGGTTAGGGGTTAGGGGTTAGGGGTTAGGCTTAGGGTTAGCGTTACGGTTAGGGGTTAGGGGTTAGGGTTAGGGCTAAGGTTAGGGTTAGGGTTAGGGTTAGGGTTAGGGCTAGGGTTAGGGTTAGGGTTAGGGTTACGGCTAGGGTTAGGGTTAGGGTTAGGTTAGGCTTAGGGTTAGGAGTTAGGGTTAGGGTTTCTATTAGGTTAGTTTTAAGGGCTAAGGTTAGTTTTAGGGTTAAGGTTGGGTTAGGGTTAGGATTAGGGTTAGGGTACAACTTAGGGCTAGGGTTAGGGCTAGGGTTAGGGTTAGGGTTAGGGTTAGGGTTTAGGGTTATGGTTAGGGTTAGGGGTTAGGGGTTAGGGGTTAGGCTTAGGGTTAGCGTTACGGTTAGGGGTTAGGGGTTAGGGTTAGGGCTAAGGTTAGGGTTAGGGTTAGGGTTAGGGTTAGGGCTAGGGTTAGGGTTAGGGTTAGGGTTACGGCTAGGGTTAGGGTTAGGGTTAGGTTAGGCTTAGGGTTAGGAGTTAGGGTTAGGGTTTCTATTAGGTTAGTTTTAAGGGCTAAGGTTAGTTTTAGGGTTAAGGTTGGGTTAGGGTTAGGATTAGGGTTAGGGTACGACTTAGGGCTAGGGTTAGGGCTAGGGTTAGGGTTAGGGTTAGGGTTAGGTTTTAGGGTTATGGTTAGGGTTAGGGGTTAGGGGTTAGGGGTTAGGCTTAGGGTTAGCGTTACGGTCAGGGGTTAGGGGTTAGGGTTAGGGCTAAGGTTAGGGTTAGGGTTAGGGTTAGGGTTAGGGCTAGGGTTAGGGTTAGGGTTAGGGTTACGGCTAGGGTTAGGGTTAGGGTTAGGTTAGGCTTAGGGTTAGGAGTTAGGGTTAGGGTTTCTATTAGGTTAGTTTTAAGGGCTAAGGTTAGTTTTAGGGTTAAGGTTGGGTTAGGGTTAGGATTAGGGTTAGGGTACGACTTAGGGCTAGGGTTAGGGCTAGGGTTAGGGTTAGGGTTAGGGTTAGGGTTTAGGGTTATGGTTAGGGTTAGGGGTTAGGGGTTAGGGGTTAGGCTTAGGGTTAGCGTTACGGTTAGGGGTTAGGGGTTAGGGTTAGGGCTAAGGTTAGGGTTAGGGTTAGGGTTAGGGTTAGGGCTAGGGTTAGGGTTAGGGTTAGGGTTACGGCTAGGGTTAGGGTTAGGGTTAGGTTAGGCTTAGGGTTAGGAGTTAGGGTTAGGGTTTCTATTAGGTTAGTTTTAAGGGCTAAGGTTAGTTTTAGGGTTAAGGTTGGGTTAGGGTTAGGATTAGGGTTAGGGTACGACTTAGGGCTAGGGTTAGGGCTAGGGTTAGGGTTAGGGTTAGGGTTAGGGTTTAGGGTTATGGTTAGGGTTAGGGGTTAGGGGTTAGGGGTTAGGCTTAGGGTTAGCGTTACGGTTAGGGGTTAGGGGTTAGGGTTAGGGCTAAGGTTAGGGTTAGGGTTAGGGTTAGGGTTAGGGCTAGGGTTAGGGTTAGGGTTAGGGTTACGGCTAGGGTTAGGGTTAGGGTTAGGTTAGGCTTAGGGTTAGGAGTTAGGGTTAGGGTTTCTATTAGGTTAGTTTTAAGGGCTAAGGTTAGTTTTAGGGTTAAGGTTGGGTTAGGGTTAGGATTAGGGTTAGGGTACGACTTAGGGCTAGGGTTAGGGCTAAGGTTAGGGTTAGGGTTAGGGTTAGGGTTTAGGGTTATGGTTAGGGTTAGGGGTTAGGGGTTAGGGGTTAGGCTTAGGGTTAGCGTTACGGTTAGGGGTTAGGGGTTAGGGTTAGGGCTAAGGTTAGGGTTAGGGTTAGGGTTAGGGCTAGGGTTAGGGTTAGGGTTAGGGTTACGGCTAGGGTTAGGGTTAGGGTTAGGTTAGGCTTAGGGTTAGGAGTTAGGGTTAGGGTTTCTATTAGGTTAGTTTTAAGGGCTAAGGTTAGTTTTAGGGTTAAGGTTGGGTTAGGGTTAGGATTAGGGTTAGGGTACGACTTAGGGCTAGGGTTAGGGCTAGGGTTAGGGTTAGGGTTAGGGTTAGGGTTTAGGGTTATGGTTAGGGTTAGGGGTTAGGGGTTAGGGGTTAGGCTTAGGGTTAGCGTTACGGTTAGGGGTTAGGGGTTAGGGTTAGGGCTAAGGTTAGGGTTAGGGTTAGGGTTAGGGCGAGGGTTAGGGTTAGGGTTAGGGTTACGGCTAGGGTTAGGGTTAGGGTTAGGTTAGGCTTAGGGTTAGGAGTTAGGGTTAGGGTTTCTATTAGGTTAGTTTTAAGGGCTAAGGTTAGTTTTAGGGTTAAGGTTGGGTTAGGGTTAGGATTAGGGTTAGGGTACGACTTAGGGCTAGGGTTAGGGCTAGGATTAGGGTTAGGGTTTAGGGTTATGGTTAGGGTTAGGGGTTAGGGGTTAGGGGTTAGGCTTAGGGTTAGCGTTACGGTTAGGGGTTAGGGGTTAGGGTTAGGGCTAAGGTTAGGGTTAGGGTTAGGGTTAGGGCTAGGGTTAGGGTTAGGGTTACGGCTAGGGTTAGGGTTAGGGTTAGGTTAGGCTTAGGGTTAGGAGTTAGGGTTAGGGTTTCTATTAGGTTAGTTTTAAGGG
This sequence comes from Buteo buteo, assembly GCF_964188355.1. Classification (NCBI taxonomy): domain Eukaryota; kingdom Metazoa; phylum Chordata; class Aves; order Accipitriformes; family Accipitridae; genus Buteo; species Buteo buteo. The sequence goes on along the minus strand of NW_027439236.1, from coordinate 91,238 downwards.
CTAGGGTTAGTTTTAGGGTTAAGGTTGGGTTAGGGTTAGGATTAGGGTTAGGGTACGACTTAGGGCTAGGGTTAGGGCTAGGGTTAGGGTTAGGGTTAGGGTTAGGGTTTAGGGTTATGGTTAGGGTTAGGGGTTAGGGGTTAGGGGTTAGGCTTAGGGTTAGCATTACGGTTAGGGGTTAGGGGTTAGGGTTAGGGCTAAGGTTAGGGTTAGGGTTAGGGTTAGGGCTAGGGTTAGGGTTAGGGTTAGGGTTACGGCTAGGGTTAGGGTTAGGGTTAGGTTAGGCTTAGGGTTAGGAGTTAGGGTTAGGGTTTCTATTAGGTTAGTTTTAAGGGCTAAGGTTAGTTTTAGGGTTAAGGTTGGGTTAGGGTTAGGATTAGGGTTAGGGTACGACTTAGGGCTAGGGTTAGGGCTAGGGTTAGGGTTAGGGTTAGGGTTAGGGTTTAGGGTTATGGTTAGGGTTAGGGGTTAGGGGTTAGGCTTAGGGTTAGCGTTACGGTTAGGGGTTAGGGGTTAGGGTTAGGGCTAAGGTTAGGGTTAGGGTTAGGGTTAGGGCTAGGGTTAGGGTTAGGGTTAGGGTTAGGGTTTAGGGTTATGGTTAGGGTTAGGGGTTAGGGGTTAGGCTTAGGGTTAGCGTTACGGTTAGGGGTTAGGGGTTAGGGTTAGGGCTAAGGTTAGGGTTAGGGTTAGGGTTAGGGCTAGGGTTAGGGTTAGGGTTAGGGTTACGGCTAGGGTTAGGGTTAGGGTTAGGTTAGGCTTAGGGTTAGGAGTTAGGGTTAGGGTTTCTATTAGGTTAGTTTTAAGGGCTAAGGTTAGTTTTAGGGTTAAGGTTGGGTTAGGGTTAGGATTAGGGTTAGGGTACGACTTAGGGCTAGGGTTAGGGCTAGGGTTAGGGTTAGGGTTAGGGTTAGGGTTTAGGGTTATGGTTAGGGTTAGGGGTTAGGGGTTAGGGGTTAGGCTTAGGGTTAGCGTTACGGTTAGGGGTTAGGGGTTAGGGTTAGGGCTAAGGTTAGGGTTAGGGTTAGGGTTAGGGCGAGGGTTAGGGTTAGGGTTAGGGTTACGGCTAGGGTTAGGGTTAGGGTTAGGTTAGGCTTAGGGTTAGGAGTTAGGGTTAGGGTTTCTATTAGGTTAGTTTTAAGGGCTAAGGTTAGTTTTAGGGTTAAGGTTGGGTTAGGGTTAGGATTAGGGTTAGGGTACGACTTAGGGCTAGGGTTAGGGCTAGGATTAGGGTTAGGGTTTAGGGTTATGGTTAGGGTTAGGGGTTAGGGGTTAGGGGTTAGGCTTAGGGTTAGCGTTACGGTTAGGGGTTAGGGGTTAGGGTTAGGGCTAAGGTTAGGGTTAGGGTTAGGGTTAGGGCTAGGGTTAGGGTTAGGGTTACGGCTAGGGTTAGGGTTAGGGTTAGGTTAGGCTTAGGGTTAGGAGTTAGGGTTAGGGTTTCTATTAGGTTAGTTTTAAGGGCTAGGGTTAGTTTTAGGGTTAAGGTTGGGTTAGGGTTAGGATTAGGGTTAGGGTACGACTTAGGGCTAGGGTTAGGGCTAGGGTTAGGGTTAGGGTTAGGGTTAGGGTTTAGGGTTATGGTTAGGGTTAGGGGTTAGGGGTTAGGGGTTAGGCTTAGGGTTAGCATTACGGTTAGGGGTTAGGGGTTAGGGTTAGGGCTAAGGTTAGGGTTAGGGTTAGGGTTAGGGCTAGGGTTAGGGTTAGGGTTAGGGTTACGGCTAGGGTTAGGGTTAGGGTTAGGTTAGGCTTAGGGTTAGGAGTTAGGGTTAGGGTTTCTATTAGGTTAGTTTTAAGGGCTAAGGTTAGTTTTAGGGTTAAGGTTGGGTTAGGGTTAGGATTAGGGTTAGGGTACGACTTAGGGCTAGGGTTAGGGCTAGGGTTAGGGTTAGGGTTAGGGTTAGGGTTTAGGGTTATGGTTAGGGTTAGGGGTTAGGGGTTAGGCTTAGGGTTAGCGTTACGGTTAGGGGTTAGGGGTTAGGGTTAGGGCTAAGGTTAGGGTTAGGGTTAGGGTTAGGGTTAGGGCTAGGGTTAGGGTTAGGGTTAGGGTTAGGGTTTAGGGTTATGGTTAGGGTTAGGGGTTAGGGGTTAGGCTTAGGGTTAGCGTTACGGTTAGGGGTTAGGGGTTAGGGTTAGGGCTAAGGTTAGGGTTAGGGTTAGGGTTAGGGCTAGGGTTAGGGTTAGGGTTAGGGTTACGGCTAGGGTTAGGGTTAGGGTTAGGTTAGGCTTAGGGTTAGGAGTTAGGGTTAGGGTTTCTATTAGGTTAGTTTTAAGGGCTAAGGTTAGTTTTAGGGTTAAGGTTGGGTTAGGGTTAGGATTAGGGTTGGGGTACGACTTAGGGCTAGGGTTAGGGCTAGGGTTAGGGTTAGGGTTAGGGTTAGGGTTTAGGGTTAGGGTTAGGGTTAGGGGTTAGGGGTTAGGGGTTAGGCTTAGGGTTAGCGTTACGGTTAGGGGTTAGGGGTTAGGGTTAGGGCTAAGGTTAGGGTTAGGGTTAGGGTTAGGGTTAGGGCTAGGGTTAGGGTTAGGGTTAGGGTTACGGCTAGGGTTAGGGTTAGGGTTAGGTTAGGCTTAGGGTTAGGAGTTAGGGTTAGGGTTTCTATTAGGTTAGTTTTAAGGGCTAAGGTTAGTTTTAGGGTTAAGGTTGGGTTAGGGTTAGGATTAGGGTTAGGGTACGACTTAGGGCTAGGGTTAGGGCTAGGGTTAGGGTTAGGGTTAGGGTTAGGGTTTAGGGTTATGGTTAGGGTTAGGGGTTAGGGGTTAGGGGTTAGGCTTAGGGTTAGCGTTACGGTTAGGGGTTAGGGGTTAGGGTTAGGGCTAAGGTTAGGGTTAGGGTTAGGGTTAGGGCTAGGGTTAGGGTTAGGGTTAGGGTTACGGCTAGGGTTAGGGTTAGGGTTAGGTTAGGCTTAGGGTTAGGAGTTAGGTTTAGGGTTTCTATTAGGTTAGTTTTAAGGGCTAAGGTTAGTTTTAGGGTTAAGGTTGGGTTAGGGTTAGGATTAGGGTTAGGGTACGACTTAGGGCTAGGGTTAGGGCTAGGGTTAGGGTTAGGGTTAGGGTTAGGGTTTAGGGTTATGGTTAGGGTTAGGGGTTAGGGGTTAGGGGTTAGGCTTAGGGTTAGCGTTACGGTTAGGGGTTAGGGGTTAGGGTTAGGGCTAAGGTTAGGGTTAGGGTTAGGGTTAGGGCTAGGGTTAGGGTTAGGGTTACGGCTAGGGTTAGGGTTAGGGTTAGGTTAGGCTTAGGGTTAGGAGTTAGGGTTAGGGTTTCTATTAGGTTAGTTTTAAGGGCTAAGGTTAGTTTTAGGGTTAAGGTTGGGTTAGGGTTAGGATTAGGGTTAGGGTACGACTTAGGGCTAGGGTTAGGGCTAGGGTTAGGGTTAGGGTTTAGGGTTATGGTTAGGGTTAGGGGTTAGGGTTTAGGGGTTAGGCTTAGGGTTAGCGTTACGGTTAGGGGTTAGGGGTTAGGGTTAGGGCTAAGGTTAGGGTTAGGGTTAGGGTTAGGGTTAGGGCTAGGGTTAGGGTTAGGGTTACGGCTAGGGTTAGGGTTAGGGTTAGGTTAGGCTTAGGGTTAGGAGTTAGGGTTAGGGTTTCTATTAGGTTAGTTTTAAGGGCTAAGGTTAGTTTTAGGGTTAAGGTTGGGTTAGGGTTAGGATTAGGGTTAGGGTACGACTTAGGGCTAGGGTTAGGGCTAGGGTTAGGGTTAGGGTTAGGGTTAGGGTTTAGGGTTATGGTTAGGGTTAGGGGTTAGGGG
>NW_027439236.1:0-75000 GCF_964188355.1 Buteo buteo | reverse complement strand
TTAGGGTTAGGGTTACGGCTAGGGTTAGGGTTAGGGTTAGGTTAGGCTTAGGGTTAGGAGTTAGGGTTAGGGTTTCTATTAGGTTAGTTTTAAGGGCTAAGGTTAGTTTTAGGGTTAAGGTTGGTTTAGGGTTAGGATTAGGGTTAGGGTACGACTTAGGGCTAGGGTTAGGGCTAGGGTTAGGGTTAGGGTTAGGGTTAGGGTTTAGGGTTAGGGGTTAGGGGTTAGGGGTTAGGCTTAGGGTTAGCGTTACGGTTAGGGGTTAGGGGTTAGGGTTAGGGCTAAGGTTAGGGTTAGGTTTAGGGTTAGGGTTAGGGCTAGGGTTAGGGTTAGGGTTAGGGTTACGGCTAGGGTTAGGGTTAGGGTTAGGTTAGGCTTAGGGTTAGGAGTTAGGGTTAGGGTTTCTATTAGGTTAGTTTTAAGGGCTAAGGTTAGTTTTAGGGTTAAGGTTGGGTTAGGGTTAGGATTAGGGTTAGGGTACGACTTAGGGCTAGGGTTAGGGCTAGGGTTAGGGTTAGGGTTAGGGTTAGGGTTTAGGGTTATGGTTAGGGTTAGGTGTTAGGGGTTAGGGGTTAGGCTTAGGGTTAGCGTTACGGTTAGGGGTTAGGGGTTAGGGTTAGGGCTAAGGTTAGGGTTAGGGTTAGGGTTAGGGCTAGGGTTAGGGTTAGGGTTAGGGTTACGGCTAGGGTTAGGGTTAGGGTTAGGTTAGGCTTAGGGTTAGGAGTTAGGGTTAGGGTTTCTATTAGGTTAGTTTTAAGGGCTAAGGTTAGTTTTAGGGTTAAGGTTGGGTTAGGGTTAGGATTAGGGTTAGGGTACGACTTAGGGCTAGGGTTAGGGCTAGGGTTAGGGTTAGGGTTAGGGTTAGGGTTTAGGGTTATGGTTAGGGTTAGGGGTTAGGGGTTAGGGGTTAGGGTTAGCGTTACGGTTAGGGGTTAGGGGTTAGGGTTAGGGCTAAGGTTAGGGTTAGGGTTAGGGTTAGGGTTAGGGCTAGGGTTAGGGTTAGGGTTACGGCTAGGGTTAGGGTTAGGGTTAGGTTAGGCTTAGGGTTAGGAGTTAGGGTTAGGGTTTCTATTAGGTTAGTTTTAAGGGCTAAGGTTAGTTTTAGGGTTAAGGTTGGGTTAGGGTTAGGATTAGGGTTAGGGTACGACTTAGGGCTAGGGTTAGGGCTAGGGTTAGGGTTAGGGTTAGGGTTAGGGTTTAGGGTTATGGTTAGGGTTAGGGGTTAGGGGTTAGGGGTTAGGCTTAGGGTTAGCGTTACGGTTAGGGGTTAGGGGTTAGGGTTAGGGCTAAGGTTAGGGTTAGGGTTAGGGTTAGGGTTAGGGTTAGGGCTAGGGTTAGGGTTAGGGTTAGGGTTACGGCTAGGGTTAAGGTTAGGGTTAGGTTAGGCTTAGGGTTAGGAGTTAGGGTTAGGGTTTCTATTAGGTTAGTTTTAAGGGCTAAGGTTAGTTTTAGGGTTAAGGTTGGGTTAGGGTTAGGATTAGGGTTAGGGTACGACTTAGGGCTAGGGTTAGGGTTAGGGTTAGGGTTTAGGGTTATGGTTAGGGTTAGGGGTTAGGGGTTAGGGGTTAGGCTTAGGGTTAGCGTTACGGTTAGGGGTTAGGGGTTAGGGTTAGGGCTAAGGTTAGGGTTAGGGTTAGGGTTAGGGTTAGGGCTAGGGTTAGGGTTAGGGTTACGGCTAGGGTTAGGGTTAGGGTTAGGTTAGGCTTAGGGTTAGGAGTTAGGGTTAGGGTTTCTATTAGGTTAGTTTTAAGGGCTAAGGTTAGTTTTAGGGTTAAGGTTGGGTTAGGGTTAGGATTAGGGTTAGGGTACGACTTAGGGCTAGGGTTAGGGCTAGGGTTAGGGTTAGGGTTAGGGTTAGGGTTTAGGGTTATGGTTAGGGTTAGGGGTTAGGGGTTAGGGGTTAGGCTTAGGGTTAGCGTTACGGTTAGGGGTTAGGGGTTAGGGTTAGGGCTAAGGTTAGGGTTAGGGTTAGGGTTAGGGCTAGGGTTAGGGTTAGGGTTACGGCTAGGGTTAGGGTTAGGGTTAGGTTAGGCTTAGGGTTAGGAGTTAGGGTTAGGGTTTCTATTAGGTTAGTTTTAAGGGCTAAGGTTAGTTTTAGGGTTAAGGTTGGGTTAGGGTTAGGATTAGGGTTAGGGTACGACTTAGGGCTAGGGTTAGGGCTAGGGTTAGGGTTAGGGTTAGGGTTAGGGTTTAGGGTTATGGTTAGGGTTAGGGGTTAGGGGTTAGGGGTTAGGCTTAGGGTTAGCGTTACGGTTAGGGGATTAGGGGTTAGGGTTAGGGCTAAGGTTAGGGTTAGGGTTAGGGTTAGGGTTAGGGCTAGGGTTAGGGTTAGGGTTAGGGTTACGGCTAGGGTTAGGGTTAGGGTTAGGTTAGGCTTAGGGTTAGGAGTTAGGGTTAGGGTTTCTATTAGGTTAGTTTTAAGGGCTAAGGTTAGTTTTAGGGTTAAGGTTGGGTTAGGGTTAGGATTAGGGTTAGGGTACGACTTAGGGCTAGGGTTAGGGCTAGGGTTAGGGTTAGGGTTAGGGTTAGGGTTTAGGGTTATGGTTAGGGTTAGGGGTTAGGGGTTAGGGGTTAGGCTTAGGGTTAGCGTTACGGTTAGGGGTTAGGGGTTAGGGTTAGGGCTAAGGTTAGGGTTAGGGTTAGGGTTAGGGCTAGGGTTAGGGTTAGGGTTAGGGTTACGGCTAGGGTTAGGGTTAGGGTTAGGTTAGGCTTAGGGTTAGGAGTTAGGGTTAGGGTTTCTATTAGGTTAGTTTTAAGGGCTAAGGTTAGTTTTAGGGTTAAGGTTGGGTTAGGGTTAGGATTAGGGTTAGGGTACGACTTAGGGCTAGGGTTAGGGCTAGGGTTAGGGTTAGGGTTAGGGTTAGGGTTTAGGGTTATGGTTAGGGTTAGGGGTTAGGGGTTAGGGGTTAGGCTTAGGGTTAGCGTTACGGTTAGGGGTTAGGGGTTAGGGTTAGGGCTAAGGTTAGGGTTAGGGTTAGGGTTAGGGTTAGGGCTAGGGTTAGGGTTAGGGTTAGGGTTACGGCTAGGGTTAGGGTTAGGGTTAGGTTAGGCTTAGGGTTAGGAGTTAGGGTTAGGGTTTCTATTAGGTTAGTTTTAAGGGCTAAGGTTAGTTTTAGGGTTAAGGTTGGGTTAGGGTTAGGATTAGGGTTAGGGTACGACTTAGGGCTAGGGTTAGGGCTAGGGTTAGGGTTAGGGTTAGGGTTAGGGTTTAGGGTTATGGTTAGGGTTAGGGGTTAGGCTTAGGGGTTAGGCTTAGGGTTAGCGTTACGGTTAGGGGTTAGGGTTAGGGTTAGGGTTAGGGCTAAGGTTAGGGTTAGGGTTAGGGTTAGGGTTAGGGCTAGGGTTAGGGTTAGGGTTAGGGTTACGGCTAGGGTTAGGGTTAGGGTTAGGTTAGGCTTAGGGTTAGGAGTTAGGGTTAGGGTTTCTATTAGGTTAGTTTTAAGGGCTAAGGTTAGTTTTAGGGTTAAGGTTGGTTTAGGGTTAGGATTAGGGTTAGGGTACGACTTAGGGCTAGGGTTAGGGCTAGGGTTAGGGTTAGGGTTAGGGTTAGGGTTTAGGGTTAGGGGTTAGGGGTTAGGGGTTAGGCTTAGGGTTAGCGTTACGGTTAGGGGTTAGGGGTTAGGGTTAGGGCTAAGGTTAGGGTTAGGGTTAGGGTTAGGGTTAGGGCTAGGGTTAGGGTTAGGGTTAGGGTTACGGCTAGGGTTAGGGTTAGGGTTAGGTTAGGCTTAGGGTTAGGAGTTAGGGTTAGGGTTTCTATTAGGTTAGTTTTAAGGGCTAAGGTTAGTTTTAGGGTTAAGGTTGGGTTAGGGTTAGGATTAGGGTTAGGGTACGACTTAGGGCTAGGGTTAGGGCTAGGGTTAGGGTTAGGGTTAGGGTTAGGGTTTAGGGTTATGGTTAGGGTTAGGGGTTAGGGGTTAGGGGTTAGGCTTAGGGTTAGCGTTACGGTTAGGGGTTAGGGGTTAGGGTTAGGGCTAAGGTTAGGGTTAGGGTTAGGGTTAGGGCTAGGGTTAGGGTTAGGGTTAGGGTTACGGCTAGGGTTAGGGTTAGGGTTAGGTTAGGCTTAGGGTTAGGAGTTAGGGTTAGGGTTTCTATTAGGTTAGTTTTAAGGGCTAAGGTTAGTTTTAGGGTTAAGGTTGGGTTAGGGTTAGGATTAGGGTTAGGGTACGACTTAGGGCTAGGGTTAGGGTTAGGGTTAGGGTTTAGGGTTATGGTTAGGGTTAGGGGTTAGGGGTTAGGGGTTAGGCTTAGGGTTAGCGTTACGGTTAGGGGTTAGGGGTTAGGGTTAGGGCTAAGGTTAGGGTTAGGGTTAGGGTTAGGGTTAGGGCTAGGGTTAGGGTTAGGGTTAGGGTTACGGCTAGGGTTAGGGTTAGGGTTAGGTTAGGCTTAGGGTTAGGAGTTAGTGTTAGGGTTTCTATTAGGTTAGTTTTAAGGGCTAAGGTTAGTTTTAGGGTTAAGGTTGGGTTAGGGTTAGGATTAGGGTTAGGGTACGACTTAGGGCTAGGGTTAGGGCTAGGGTTAGGGTTAGGGTTAGGGTTAGGGTTTAGGGTTATGGTTAGGGTTAGGGGTTAGGGGTTAGGCTTAGGGTTAGCGTTACGGTTAGGGGTTAGGGGTTAGGGTTAGGGCTAAGGTTAGGGTTAGGGTTAGGGTTAGGGTTAGGGCTAGGGTTAGGGTTAGGGTTAGGGTTACGGCTAGGGTTAGGGTTAGGGTTAGGTTAGGCTTAGGGTTAGGAGTTAGGGTTAGGGTTTCTATTAGGTTAGTTTTAAGGGCTAAGGTTAGTTTTAGGGTTAAGGTTGGGTTAGGGTTAGGATTAGGGTTAGGGTACGACTTAGGGCTAGGGTTAGGGGTTAGGATTAGGGTTAGGGTACGACTTAGGGCTAGGGTTAGGGCTAGGGTTAGGGTTAGGGTTAGGGTTAGGGTTTAGGGTTATGGTTAGGGTTAGGGGTTAGGGGTTAGGGGTTAGGCTTAGGGTTAGCGTTACGGTTAGGGGTTAGGGGTTAGGGTTAGGGCTAAGGTTAGGGTTAGGGTTAGGGTTAGGGTTAGGGCTAGGGTTAGGGTTAGGGTTAGGGTTACGGCTAGGGTTAGGGTTAGGGTTAGGTTAGGCTTAGGGTTAGGAGTTAGGGTTAGGGTTTCTATTAGGTTAGTTTTAAGGGCTAAGGTTAGTTTTAGGGTTAAGGTTGGGTTAGGGTTAGGATTAGGGTTAGGGTACGACTTAGGGCTAGGGTTAGGGCTAGGGTTAGGGTTAGGGTTAGGGTTAGGGTTTAGGGTTATGGTTAGGGTTAGGGGTTAGGGGTTAGGGGTTAGGCTTAGGGTTAGCGTTACGGTTAGGGGTTAGGGGTTAGGGTTAGGGCTAAGGTTAGGGTTAGGGTTAGGGTTAGGGTTAGGGCTAGGGTTAGGGTTAGGGTTAGGGTTACGGCTAGGGTTAGGGTTAGGGTTAGGTTAGGCTTAGGGTTAGGAGTTAGGGTTAGGGTTTCTATTAGGTTAGTTTTAAGGGCTAAGGTTAGTTTTAGGGTTAAGGTTGGGTTAGGGTTAGGATTAGGGTTAGGGTACGACTTAGGGCTAGGGTTAGGGCTAGGGTTAGGGTTAGGGTTAGGGTTAGGGTTTAGGGTTATGGTTAGGGTTAGGGGTTAGGGGTTAGGGGTTAGGCTTAGGGTTAGCGTTACGGTTAGGGGTTAGGGGTTAGGGTTAGGGCTAAGGTTAGGGTTAGGGTTAGGGTTAGGGTTAGGGCTAGGGTTAGGGTTAGGGTTAGGGTTACGGCTAGGGTTAGGGTTAGGGTTAGGTTAGGCTTAGGGTTAGGAGTTAGGGTTAGGGTTTCTATTAGGTTAGTTTTAAGGGCTAAGGTTAGTTTTAGGGTTAAGGTTGGGTTAGGGTTAGGATTAGGGTTAGGGTACGACTTAGGGCTAGGGTTAGGGCTAGGGTTAGGGTTAGGGTTAGGGTTAGGGTTTAGGGTTATGGTTAGGGTTAGGGGTTAGGGGTTAGGGGTTAGGCTTAGGGTTAGCGTTACGGTTAGGGGTTAGGGGTTAGGGTTAGGGCTAAGGTTAGGGTTAGGGTTAGGGTTAGGGTTAGGGCTAGGGTTAGGGTTAGGGTTAGGGTTACGGCTAGGGTTAGGGTTAGGGTTAGGTTAGGCTTAGGGTTAGGAGTTAGGGTTAGGGTTTCTATTAGGTTAGTTTTAAGGGCTAAGGTTAGTTTTAGGGTTAAGGTTGGGTTAGGGTTAGGATTAGGGTTAGGGTACGACTTAGGGCTAGGGTTAGGGCTAGGGTTAGGGTTAGGGTTAGGGTTAGGGTTTAGGGTTATGGTTAGGGTTAGGGGTTAGGGGTTAGGGGTTAGGCTTAGGGTTAGCGTTACGGTTAGGGGTTAGGGGTTAGGGTTAGGGCTAAGGTTAGGGTTAGGGTTAGGGTTAGGGTTAGGGCTAGGGTTAGGGTTAGGGTTAGGGTTACGGCTAGGGTTAGGGTTAGGGTTAGGTTAGGCTTAGGGTTAGGAGTTAGGGTTAGGGTTTCTATTAGGTTAGTTTTAAGGGCTAAGGTTAGTTTTAGGGTTAAGGTTGGGTTAGGGTTAGGATTAGGGTTAGGGTACGACTTAGGGCTAGGGTTAGGGCTAGGGTTAGGGTTAGGGTTAGGGTTAGGGTTTAGGGTTATGGTTAGGGTTAGGGGTTAGGGGTTAGGGGTTAGGCTTAGGGTTAGCGTTACGGTTAGGGGTTAGGGGTTAGGGTTAGGGCTAAGGTTAGGGTTAGGGTTAGGGTTAGGGTTAGGGCTAGGGTTAGGGTTAGGGTTAGGGTTACGGCTAGGGTTAGGGTTAGGGTTAGGTTAGGCTTAGGGTTAGGAGTTAGGGTTAGGGTTTCTATTAGGTTAGTTTTAAGGGCTAAGGTTAGTTTTAGGGTTAAGGTTGGGTTAGGGTTAGGATTAGGGTTAGGGTACGACTTAGGGCTAGGGTTAGGGCTAGGGTTAGGGTTAGGGTTAGGGTTAGGGTTTAGGGTTATGGTTAGGGTTAGGGGTTAGGGGTTAGGGGTTAGGCTTAGGGTTAGCGTTACGGTTAGGGGTTAGGGGTTAGGGTTAGGGCTAAGGTTAGGGTTAGGGTTAGGGTTAGGGTTAGGGCTAGGGTTAGGGTTAGGGTTAGGGTTACGGCTAGGGTTAGGGTTAGGGTTAGGTTAGGCTTAGGGTTAGGAGTTAGGGTTAGGGTTTCTATTAGGTTAGTTTTAAGGGCTAAGGTTAGTTTTAGGGTTAAGGTTGGGTTAGGGTTAGGATTAGGGTTAGGGTACGACTTAGGGCTAGGGTTAGGGCTAGGGTTAGGGTTAGGGTTAGGGTTAGGGTTTAGGGTTATGGTTAGGGTTAGGGGTTAGGGGTTAGGGGTTAGGCTTAGGGTTAGCGTTACGGTTAGGGGTTAGGGGTTAGGGTTAGGGCTAAGGTTAGGGTTAGGGTTAGGGTTAGGGTTAGGGCTAGGGTTAGGGTTAGGGTTAGGGTTACGGCTAGGGTTAGGGTTAGGGTTAGGTTAGGCTTAGGGTTAGGAGTTAGGGTTAGGGTTTCTATTAGGTTAGTTTTAAGGGCTAAGGTTAGTTTTAGGGTTAAGGTTGGGTTAGGGTTAGGATTAGGGTTAGGGTACGACTTAGGGCTAGGGTTAGGGCTAGGGTTAGGGTTAGGGTTAGGGTTAGGGTTTAGGGTTATGGTTAGGGTTAGGGGTTAGGGGTTAGGGGTTAGGCTTAGGGTTAGCGTTACGGTTAGGGGTTAGGGGTTAGGGTTAGGGCTAAGGTTAGGGTTAGGGTTAGGGTTAGGGTTAGGGCTAGGGTTAGGGTTAGGGTTAGGGTTACGGCTAGGGTTAGGGTTAGGGTTAGGTTAGGCTTAGGGTTAGGAGTTAGGGTTAGGGTTTCTATTAGGTTAGTTTTAAGGGCTAAGGTTAGTTTTAGGGTTAAGGTTGGGTTAGGGTTAGGATTAGGGTTAGGGTACGACTTAGGGCTAGGGTTAGGGCTAGGGTTAGGGTTAGGGTTAGGGTTAGGGTTTAGGGTTATGGTTAGGGTTAGGGGTTAGGGGTTAGGGGTTAGGCTTAGGGTTAGCGTTACGGTTAGGGGTTAGGGGTTAGGGTTAGGGCTAAGGTTAGGGTTAGGGTTAGGGTTAGGGTTAGGGCTAGGGTTAGGGTTAGGGTTAGGGTTACGGCTAGGGTTAGGGTTAGGGTTAGGTTAGGCTTAGGGTTAGGAGTTAGGGTTAGGGTTTCTATTAGGTTAGTTTTAAGGGCTAAGGTTAGTTTTAGGGTTAAGGTTGGGTTAGGGTTAGGATTAGGGTTAGGGTACGACTTAGGGCTAGGGTTAGGGCTAGGGTTAGGGTTAGGGTTAGGGTTAGGGTTTAGGGTTATGGTTAGGGTTAGGGGTTAGGGGTTAGGGGTTAGGCTTAGGGTTAGCGTTACGGTTAGGGGTTAGGGGTTAGGGTTAGGGCTAAGGTTAGGGTTAGGGTTAGGGTTAGGGTTAGGGCTAGGGTTAGGGTTAGGGTTAGGGTTACGGCTAGGGTTAGGGTTAGGGTTAGGTTAGGCTTAGGGTTAGGAGTTAGGGTTAGGGTTTCTATTAGGTTAGTTTTAAGGGCTAAGGTTAGTTTTAGGGTTAAGGTTGGGTTAGGGTTAGGATTAGGGTTAGGGTACGACTTAGGGCTAGGGTTAGGGCTAGGGTTAGGGTTAGGGTTAGGGTTAGGGTTTAGGGTTATGGTTAGGGTTAGGGGTTAGGGGTTAGGGGTTAGGCTTAGGGTTAGCGTTACGGTTAGGGGTTAGGGGTTAGGGTTAGGGCTAAGGTTAGGGTTAGGGTTAGGGTTAGGGTTAGGGCTAGGGTTAGGGTTAGGGTTAGGGTTACGGCTAGGGTTAGGGTTAGGGTTAGGTTAGGCTTAGGGTTAGGAGTTAGGGTTAGGGTTTCTATTAGGTTAGTTTTAAGGGCTAAGGTTAGTTTTAGGGTTAAGGTTGGGTTAGGGTTAGGATTAGGGTTAGGGTACGACTTAGGGCTAGGGTTAGGGCTAGGGTTAGGGTTAGGGTTAGGGTTAGGGTTTAGGGTTATGGTTAGGGTTAGGGGTTAGGGGTTAGGGGTTAGGCTTAGGGTTAGCGTTACGGTTAGGGGTTAGGGGTTAGGGTTAGGGCTAAGGTTAGGGTTAGGGTTAGGGTTAGGGTTAGGGCTAGGGTTAGGGTTAGGGTTAGGGTTACGGCTAGGGTTAGGGTTAGGGTTAGGTTAGGCTTAGGGTTAGGAGTTAGGGTTAGGGTTTCTATTAGGTTAGTTTTAAGGGCTAAGGTTAGTTTTAGGGTTAAGGTTGGGTTAGGGTTAGGATTAGGGTTAGGGTACGACTTAGGGCTAGGGTTAGGGCTAGGGTTAGGGTTAGGGTTAGGGTTAGGGTTTAGGGTTATGGTTAGGGTTAGGGGTTAGGGGTTAGGGGTTAGGCTTAGGGTTAGCGTTACGGTTAGGGGTTAGGGGTTAGGGTTAGGGCTAAGGTTAGGGTTAGGGTTAGGGTTAGGGTTAGGGCTAGGGTTAGGGTTAGGGTTAGGGTTACGGCTAGGGTTAGGGTTAGGGTTAGGTTAGGCTTAGGGTTAGGAGTTAGGGTTAGGGTTTCTATTAGGTTAGTTTTAAGGGCTAAGGTTAGTTTTAGGGTTAAGGTTGGGTTAGGGTTAGGATTAGGGTTAGGGTACGACTTAGGGCTAGGGTTAGGGCTAGGGTTAGGGTTAGGGTTAGGGTTAGGGTTTAGGGTTATGGTTAGGGTTAGGGGTTAGGGGTTAGGGGTTAGGCTTAGGGTTAGCGTTACGGTTAGGGGTTAGGGGTTAGGGTTAGGGCTAAGGTTAGGGTTAGGGTTAGGGTTAGGGTTAGGGCTAGGGTTAGGGTTAGGGTTAGGGTTACGGCTAGGGTTAGGGTTAGGGTTAGGTTAGGCTTAGGGTTAGGAGTTAGGGTTAGGGTTTCTATTAGGTTAGTTTTAAGGGCTAAGGTTAGTTTTAGGGTTAAGGTTGGGTTAGGGTTAGGATTAGGGTTAGGGTACGACTTAGGGCTAGGGTTAGGGCTAGGGTTAGGGTTAGGGTTAGGGTTAGGGTTTAGGGTTATGGTTAGGGTTAGGGGTTAGGGGTTAGGGGTTAGGCTTAGGGTTAGCGTTACGGTTAGGGGTTAGGGGTTAGGGTTAGGGCTAAGGTTAGGGTTAGGGTTAGGGTTAGGGTTAGGGCTAGGGTTAGGGTTAGGGTTAGGGTTACGGCTAGGGTTAGGGTTAGGGTTAGGTTAGGCTTAGGGTTAGGAGTTAGGGTTAGGGTTTCTATTAGGTTAGTTTTAAGGGCTAAGGTTAGTTTTAGGGTTAAGGTTGGGTTAGGGTTAGGATTAGGGTTAGGGTACGACTTAGGGCTAGGGTTAGGGCTAGGGTTAGGGTTAGGGTTAGGGTTAGGGTTTAGGGTTATGGTTAGGGTTAGGGGTTAGGGGTTAGGGGTTAGGCTTAGGGTTAGCGTTACGGTTAGGGGTTAGGGGTTAGGGTTAGGGCTAAGGTTAGGGTTGGGTTAGGGTTAGGGTTAGGGCTAGGGTTAGGGTTAGGGTTAGGGTTACGGCTAGGGTTAGGGTTAGGGTTAGGTTAGGCTTAGGGTTAGGAGTTAGGGTTAGGGTTTCTATTAGGTTAGTTTTAAGGGCTAAGGTTAGTTTTAGGGTTAAGGTTGGGTTAGGGTTAGGATTAGGGTTAGGGTACGACTTAGGGCTAGGGTTAGGGCTAGGGTTAGGGTTAGGGTTAGGGTTAGGGTTTAGGGTTATGGTTAGGGTTAGGGGTTAGGGGTTAGGGGTTAGGCTTAGGGTTAGCGTTACGGTTAGGGGTTAGGGGTTAGGGTTAGGGCTAAGGTTAGGGTTAGGGTTAGGGTTAGGGTTAGGGCTAGGGTTAGGGTTAGGGTTAGGGTTACGGCTAGGGTTAGGGTTAGGGTTAGGTTAGGCTTAGGGTTAGGAGTTAGGGTTAGGGTTTCTATTAGGTTAGTTTTAAGGGCTAAGGTTAGTTTTAGGGTTAAGGTTGGGTTAGGGTTAGGATTAGGGTTAGGGTACGACTTAGGGCTAGGGTTAGGGCTAGGGTTAGGGTTAGGGTTAGGGTTAGGGTTTAGGGTTATGGTTAGGGTTAGGGGTTAGGGGTTAGGGGTTAGGCTTAGGGTTAGCGTTACGGTTAGGGGTTAGGGGTTAGGGTTAGGGCTAAGGTTAGGGTTAGGGTTAGGGTTAGGGTTAGGGCTAGGGTTAGGGTTAGGGTTAGGGTTACGGCTAGGGTTAGGGTTAGGGTTAGGTTAGGCTTAGGGTTAGGAGTTAGGGTTAGGGTTTCTATTAGGTTAGTTTTAAGGGCTAAGGTTAGTTTTAGGGTTAAGGTTGGGTTAGGGTTAGGATTAGGGTTAGGGTACGACTTAGGGCTAGGGTTAGGGCTAGGGTTAGGGTTAGGGTTAGGGTTAGGGTTTAGGGTTATGGTTAGGGTTAGGGGTTAGGGGTTAGGGGTTAGGCTTAGGGTTAGCGTTACGGTTAGGGGTTAGGGGTTAGGGTTAGGGCTAAGGTTAGGGTTAGGGTTAGGGTTAGGGTTAGGGCTAGGGTTAGGGTTAGGGTTAGGGTTACGGCTAGGGTTAGGGTTAGGGTTAGGTTAGGCTTAGGGTTAGGAGTTAGGGTTAGGGTTTCTATTAGGTTAGTTTTAAGGGCTAAGGTTAGTTTTAGGGTTAAGGTTGGGTTAGGGTTAGGATTAGGGTTAGGGTACGACTTAGGGCTAGGGTTAGGGCTAGGGTTAGGGTTAGGGTTAGGGTTAGGGTTTAGGGTTATGGTTAGGGTTAGGGGTTAGGGGTTAGGGGTTAGGCTTAGGGTTAGCGTTACGGTTAGGGGTTAGGGGTTAGGGTTAGGGCTAAGGTTAGGGTTAGGGTTAGGGTTAGGGTTAGGGCTAGGGTTAGGGTTAGGGTTAGGGTTACGGCTAGGGTTAGGGTTAGGGTTAGGTTAGGCTTAGGGTTAGGAGTTAGGGTTAGGGTTTCTATTAGGTTAGTTTTAAGGGCTAAGGTTAGTTTTAGGGTTAAGGTTGGGTTAGGGTTAGGATTAGGGTTAGGGTACGACTTAGGGCTAGGGTTAGGGCTAGGGTTAGGGTTAGGGTTAGGGTTAGGGTTTAGGGTTATGGTTAGGGTTAGGGGTTAGGGGTTAGGGGTTAGGCTTAGGGTTAGCGTTACGGTTAGGGGTTAGGGGTTAGGGTTAGGGCTAAGGTTAGGGTTAGGGTTAGGGTTAGGGTTAGGGCTAGGGTTAGGGTTAGGGTTAGGGTTACGGCTAGGGTTAGGGTTAGGGTTAGGTTAGGCTTAGGGTTAGGAGTTAGGGTTAGGGTTTCTATTAGGTTAGTTTTAAGGGCTAAGGTTAGTTTTAGGGTTAAGGTTGGGTTAGGGTTAGGATTAGGGTTAGGGTACGACTTAGGGCTAGGGTTAGGGCTAGGGTTAGGGTTAGGGTTAGGGTTAGGGTTTAGGGTTATGGTTAGGGTTAGGGGTTAGGGGTTAGGGGTTAGGCTTAGGGTTAGCGTTACGGTTAGGGGTTAGGGGTTAGGGTTAGGGCTAAGGTTAGGGTTAGGGTTAGGGTTAGGGTTAGGGCTAGGGTTAGGGTTAGGGTTAGGGTTACGGCTAGGGTTAGGGTTAGGGTTAGGTTAGGCTTAGGGTTAGGAGTTAGGGTTAGGGTTTCTATTAGGTTAGTTTTAAGGGCTAAGGTTAGTTTTAGGGTTAAGGTTGGGTTAGGGTTAGGATTAGGGTTAGGGTACGACTTAGGGCTAGGGTTAGGGCTAGGGTTAGGGTTAGGGTTAGGGTTAGGGTTTAGGGTTATGGTTAGGGTTAGGGGTTAGGGGTTAGGGGTTAGGCTTAGGGTTAGCGTTACGGTTAGGGGTTAGGGGTTAGGGTTAGGGCTAAGGTTAGGGTTAGGGTTAGGGTTAGGGTTAGGGCTAGGGTTAGGGTTAGGGTTAGGGTTACGGCTAGGGTTAGGGTTAGGGTTAGGTTAGGCTTAGGGTTAGGAGTTAGGGTTAGGGTTTCTATTAGGTTAGTTTTAAGGGCTAAGGTTAGTTTTAGGGTTAAGGTTGGGTTAGGGTTAGGATTAGGGTTAGGGTACGACTTAGGGCTAGGGTTAGGGCTAGGGTTAGGGTTAGGGTTAGGGTTAGGGTTTAGGGTTATGGTTAGGGTTAGGGGTTAGGGGTTAGGGGTTAGGCTTAGGGTTAGCGTTACGGTTAGGGGTTAGGGGTTAGGGTTAGGGCTAAGGTTAGGGTTAGGGTTAGGGTTAGGGTTAGGGCTAGGGTTAGGGTTAGGGTTAGGGTTACGGCTAGGGTTAGGGTTAGGGTTAGGTTAGGCTTAGGGTTAGGAGTTAGGGTTAGGGTTTCTATTAGGTTAGTTTTAAGGGCTAAGGTTAGTTTTAGGGTTAAGGTTGGGTTAGGGTTAGGATTAGGGTTAGGGTACGACTTAGGGCTAGGGTTAGGGCTAGGGTTAGGGTTAGGGTTAGGGTTAGGGTTTAGGGTTATGGTTAGGGTTAGGGGTTAGGGGTTAGGGGTTAGGCTTAGGGTTAGCGTTACGGTTAGGGGTTAGGGGTTAGGGTTAGGGCTAAGGTTAGGGTTAGGGTTAGGGTTAGGGTTAGGGCTAGGGTTAGGGTTAGGGTTAGGGTTACGGCTAGGGTTAGGGTTAGGGTTAGGTTAGGCTTAGGGTTAGGAGTTAGGGTTAGGGTTTCTATTAGGTTAGTTTTAAGGGCTAAGGTTAGTTTTAGGGTTAAGGTTGGGTTAGGGTTAGGATTAGGGTTAGGGTACGACTTAGGGCTAGGGTTAGGGCTAGGGTTAGGGTTAGGGTTAGGGTTAGGGTTTAGGGTTATGGTTAGGGTTAGGGGTTAGGGGTTAGGGGTTAGGCTTAGGGTTAGCGTTACGGTTAGGGGTTAGGGGTTAGGGTTAGGGCTAAGGTTAGGGTTAGGGTTAGGGTTAGGGTTAGGGCTAGGGTTAGGGTTAGGGTTAGGGTTACGGCTAGGGTTAGGGTTAGGGTTAGGTTAGGCTTAGGGTTAGGAGTTAGGGTTAGGGTTTCTATTAGGTTAGTTTTAAGGGCTAAGGTTAGTTTTAGGGTTAAGGTTGGGTTAGGGTTAGGATTAGGGTTAGGGTACGACTTAGGGCTAGGGTTAGGGCTAGGGTTAGGGTTAGGGTTAGGGTTAGGGTTTAGGGTTATGGTTAGGGTTAGGGGTTAGGGGTTAGGGGTTAGGCTTAGGGTTAGCGTTACGGTTAGGGGTTAGGGGTTAGGGTTAGGGCTAAGGTTAGGGTTAGGGTTAGGGTTAGGGTTAGGGCTAGGGTTAGGGTTAGGGTTAGGGTTACGGCTAGGGTTAGGGTTAGGGTTAGGTTAGGCTTAGGGTTAGGAGTTAGGGTTAGGGTTTCTATTAGGTTAGTTTTAAGGGCTAAGGTTAGTTTTAGGGTTAAGGTTGGGTTAGGGTTAGGATTAGGGTTAGGGTACGACTTAGGGCTAGGGTTAGGGCTAGGGTTAGGGTTAGGGTTAGGGTTAGGGTTTAGGGTTATGGTTAGGGTTAGGGGTTAGGGGTTAGGGGTTAGGCTTAGGGTTAGCGTTACGGTTAGGGGTTAGGGGTTAGGGTTAGGGCTAAGGTTAGGGTTAGGGTTAGGGTTAGGGTTAGGGCTAGGGTTAGGGTTAGGGTTAGGGTTACGGCTAGGGTTAGGGTTAGGGTTAGGTTAGGCTTAGGGTTAGGAGTTAGGGTTAGGGTTTCTATTAGGTTAGTTTTAAGGGCTAAGGTTAGTTTTAGGGTTAAGGTTGGGTTAGGGTTAGGATTAGGGTTAGGGTACGACTTAGGGCTAGGGTTAGGGCTAGGGTTAGGGTTAGGGTTAGGGTTAGGGTTTAGGGTTATGGTTAGGGTTAGGGGTTAGGGGTTAGGGGTTAGGCTTAGGGTTAGCGTTACGGTTAGGGGTTAGGGGTTAGGGTTAGGGCTAAGGTTAGGGTTAGGGTTAGGGTTAGGGTTAGGGCTAGGGTTAGGGTTAGGGTTAGGGTTACGGCTAGGGTTAGGGTTAGGGTTAGGTTAGGCTTAGGGTTAGGAGTTAGGGTTAGGGTTTCTATTAGGTTAGTTTTAAGGGCTAAGGTTAGTTTTAGGGTTAAGGTTGGGTTAGGGTTAGGATTAGGGTTAGGGTACGACTTAGGGCTAGGGTTAGGGCTAGGGTTAGGGTTAGGGTTAGGGTTAGGGTTTAGGGTTATGGTTAGGGTTAGGGGTTAGGGGTTAGGGGTTAGGCTTAGGGTTAGCGTTACGGTTAGGGGTTAGGGGTTAGGGTTAGGGCTAAGGTTAGGGTTAGGGTTAGGGTTAGGGTTAGGGCTAGGGTTAGGGTTAGGGTTAGGGTTACGGCTAGGGTTAGGGTTAGGGTTAGGTTAGGCTTAGGGTTAGGAGTTAGGGTTAGGGTTTCTATTAGGTTAGTTTTAAGGGCTAAGGTTAGTTTTAGGGTTAAGGTTGGGTTAGGGTTAGGATTAGGGTTAGGGTACGACTTAGGGCTAGGGTTAGGGCTAGGGTTAGGGTTAGGGTTAGGGTTAGGGTTTAGGGTTATGGTTAGGGTTAGGGGTTAGGGGTTAGGGGTTAGGCTTAGGGTTAGCGTTACGGTTAGGGGTTAGGGGTTAGGGTTAGGGCTAAGGTTAGGGTTAGGGTTAGGGTTAGGGTTAGGGCTAGGGTTAGGGTTAGGGTTAGGGTTACGGCTAGGGTTAGGGTTAGGGTTAGGTTAGGCTTAGGGTTAGGAGTTAGGGTTAGGGTTTCTATTAGGTTAGTTTTAAGGGCTAAGGTTAGTTTTAGGGTTAAGGTTGGGTTAGGGTTAGGATTAGGGTTAGGGTACGACTTAGGGCTAGGGTTAGGGCTAGGGTTAGGGTTAGGGTTAGGGTTAGGGTTTAGGGTTATGGTTAGGGTTAGGGGTTAGGGGTTAGGGGTTAGGCTTAGGGTTAGCGTTACGGTTAGGGGTTAGGGGTTAGGGTTAGGGCTAAGGTTAGGGTTAGGGTTAGGGTTAGGGTTAGGGCTAGGGTTAGGGTTAGGGTTAGGGTTACGGCTAGGGTTAGGGTTAGGGTTAGGTTAGGCTTAGGGTTAGGAGTTAGGGTTAGGGTTTCTATTAGGTTAGTTTTAAGGGCTAAGGTTAGTTTTAGGGTTAAGGTTGGGTTAGGGTTAGGATTAGGGTTAGGGTACGACTTAGGGCTAGGGTTAGGGCTAGGGTTAGGGTTAGGGTTAGGGTTAGGGTTTAGGGTTATGGTTAGGGTTAGGGGTTAGGGGTTAGGGGTTAGGCTTAGGGTTAGCGTTACGGTTAGGGGTTAGGGGTTAGGGTTAGGGCTAAGGTTAGGGTTAGGGTTAGGGTTAGGGTTAGGGCTAGGGTTAGGGTTTAGGGTTATGGTTAGGGTTAGGGGTTAGGGGTTAGGGGTTAGGCTTAGGGTTAGCGTTACGGTTAGGGGTTAGGGGTTAGGGTTAGGGCTAAGGTTAGGGTTAGGGTTAGGGTTAGGGTTAGGGCTAGGGTTAGGGTTAGGGTTAGGGTTACGGCTAGGGTTAGGGTTAGGGTTAGGTTAGGCTTAGGGTTAGGAGTTAGGGTTAGGGTTTCTATTAGGTTAGTTTTAAGGGCTAAGGTTAGTTTTAGGGTTAAGGTTGGGTTAGGGTTAGGATTAGGGTTAGGGTACGACTTAGGGCTAGGGTTAGGGCTAGGGTTAGGGTTAGGGTTAGGGTTAGGGTTTAGGGTTATGGTTAGGGTTAGGGGTTAGGGGTTAGGGGTTAGGCTTAGGGTTAGCGTTACGGTTAGGGGTTAGGGGTTAGGGTTAGGGCTAAGGTTAGGGTTAGGGTTAGGGTTAGGGTTAGGGCTAGGGTTAGGGTTAGGGTTAGGGTTACGGCTAGGGTTAGGGTTAGGGTTAGGTTAGGCTTAGGGTTAGGAGTTAGGGTTAGGGTTTCTATTAGGTTAGTTTTAAGGGCTAAGGTTAGTTTTAGGGTTAAGGTTGGGTTAGGGTTAGGATTAGGGTTAGGGTACGACTTAGGGCTAGGGTTAGGGCTAGGGTTAGGGTTAGGGTTAGGGTTAGGGTTTAGGGTTATGGTTAGGGTTAGGGGTTAGGGGTTAGGGGTTAGGCTTAGGGTTAGCGTTACGGTTAGGGGTTAGGGGTTAGGGTTAGGGCTAAGGTTAGGGTTAGGGTTAGGGTTAGGGTTAGGGCTAGGGTTAGGGTTAGGGTTAGGGTTACGGCTAGGGTTAGGGTTAGGGTTAGGTTAGGCTTAGGGTTAGGAGTTAGGGTTAGGGTTTCTATTAGGTTAGTTTTAAGGGCTAAGGTTAGTTTTAGGGTTAAGGTTGGGTTAGGGTTAGGATTAGGGTTAGGGTACGACTTAGGGCTAGGGTTAGGGCTAGGGTTAGGGTTAGGGTTAGGGTTAGGGTTTAGGGTTATGGTTAGGGTTAGGGGTTAGGGGTTAGGGGTTAGGCTTAGGGTTAGCGTTACGGTTAGGGGTTAGGGGTTAGGGTTAGGGCTAAGGTTAGGGTTAGGGTTAGGGTTAGGGTTAGGGCTAGGGTTAGGGTTAGGGTTAGGGTTACGGCTAGGGTTAGGGTTAGGGTTAGGTTAGGCTTAGGGTTAGGAGTTAGGGTTAGGGTTTCTATTAGGTTAGTTTTAAGGGCTAAGGTTAGTTTTAGGGTTAAGGTTGGGTTAGGGTTAGGATTAGGGTTAGGGTACGACTTAGGGCTAGGGTTAGGGCTAGGGTTAGGGTTAGGGTTAGGGTTAGGGTTTAGGGTTATGGTTAGGGTTAGGGGTTAGGGGTTAGGGGTTAGGCTTAGGGTTAGCGTTACGGTTAGGGGTTAGGGGTTAGGGTTAGGGCTAAGGTTAGGGTTAGGGTTAGGGTTAGGGTTAGGGCTAGGGTTAGGGTTAGGGTTAGGGTTACGGCTAGGGTTAGGGTTAGGGTTAGGTTAGGCTTAGGGTTAGGAGTTAGGGTTAGGGTTTCTATTAGGTTAGTTTTAAGGGCTAAGGTTAGTTTTAGGGTTAAGGTTGGGTTAGGGTTAGGATTAGGGTTAGGGTACGACTTAGGGCTAGGGTTAGGGCTAGGGTTAGGGTTAGGGTTAGGGTTAGGGTTTAGGGTTATGGTTAGGGTTAGGGGTTAGGGGTTAGGGGTTAGGCTTAGGGTTAGCGTTACGGTTAGGGGTTAGGGGTTAGGGTTAGGGCTAAGGTTAGGGTTAGGGTTAGGGTTAGGGTTAGGGCTAGGGTTAGGGTTAGGGTTAGGGTTACGGCTAGGGTTAGGGTTAGGGTTAGGTTAGGCTTAGGGTTAGGAGTTAGGGTTAGGGTTTCTATTAGGTTAGTTTTAAGGGCTAAGGTTAGTTTTAGGGTTAAGGTTGGGTTAGGGTTAGGATTAGGGTTAGGGTACGACTTAGGGCTAGGGTTAGGGCTAGGGTTAGGGTTAGGGTTAGGGTTAGGGTTTAGGGTTATGGTTAGGGTTAGGGGTTAGGGGTTAGGGGTTAGGCTTAGGGTTAGCGTTACGGTTAGGGGTTAGGGGTTAGGGTTAGGGCTAAGGTTAGGGTTAGGGTTAGGGTTAGGGTTAGGGCTAGGGTTAGGGTTAGGGTTAGGGTTACGGCTAGGGTTAGGGTTAGGGTTAGGTTAGGCTTAGGGTTAGGAGTTAGGGTTAGGGTTTCTATTAGGTTAGTTTTAAGGGCTAAGGTTAGTTTTAGGGTTAAGGTTGGGTTAGGGTTAGGATTAGGGTTAGGGTACGACTTAGGGCTAGGGTTAGGGCTAGGGTTAGGGTTAGGGTTAGGGTTAGGGTTTAGGGTTATGGTTAGGGTTAGGGGTTAGGGGTTAGGGGTTAGGCTTAGGGTTAGCGTTACGGTTAGGGGTTAGGGGTTAGGGTTAGGGCTAAGGTTAGGGTTAGGGTTAGGGTTAGGGTTAGGGCTAGGGTTAGGGTTAGGGTTAGGGTTACGGCTAGGGTTAGGGTTAGGGTTAGGTTAGGCTTAGGGTTAGGAGTTAGGGTTAGGGTTTCTATTAGGTTAGTTTTAAGGGCTAAGGTTAGTTTTAGGGTTAAGGTTGGGTTAGGGTTAGGATTAGGGTTAGGGTACGACTTAGGGCTAGGGTTAGGGCTAGGGTTAGGGTTAGGGTTAGGGTTAGGGTTTAGGGTTATGGTTAGGGTTAGGGGTTAGGGGTTAGGGGTTAGGCTTAGGGTTAGCGTTACGGTTAGGGGTTAGGGGTTAGGGTTAGGGCTAAGGTTAGGGTTAGGGTTAGGGTTAGGGTTAGGGCTAGGGTTAGGGTTAGGGTTAGGGTTACGGCTAGGGTTAGGGTTAGGGTTAGGTTAGGCTTAGGGTTAGGAGTTAGGGTTAGGGTTTCTATTAGGTTAGTTTTAAGGGCTAAGGTTAGTTTTAGGGTTAAGGTTGGGTTAGGGTTAGGATTAGGGTTAGGGTACGACTTAGGGCTAGGGTTAGGGCTAGGGTTAGGGTTAGGGTTAGGGTTAGGGTTTAGGGTTATGGTTAGGGTTAGGGGTTAGGGGTTAGGGGTTAGGCTTAGGGTTAGCGTTACGGTTAGGGGTTAGGGGTTAGGGTTAGGGCTAAGGTTAGGGTTAGGGTTAGGGTTAGGGTTAGGGCTAGGGTTAGGGTTAGGGTTAGGGTTACGGCTAGGGTTAGGGTTAGGGTTAGGTTAGGCTTAGGGTTAGGAGTTAGGGTTAGGGTTTCTATTAGGTTAGTTTTAAGGGCTAAGGTTAGTTTTAGGGTTAAGGTTGGGTTAGGGTTAGGATTAGGGTTAGGGTACGACTTAGGGCTAGGGTTAGGGCTAGGGTTAGGGTTAGGGTTAGGGTTAGGGTTTAGGGTTATGGTTAGGGTTAGGGGTTAGGGGTTAGGGGTTAGGCTTAGGGTTAGCGTTACGGTTAGGGGTTAGGGGTTAGGGTTAGGGCTAAGGTTAGGGTTAGGGTTAGGGTTAGGGTTAGGGCTAGGGTTAGGGTTAGGGTTAGGGTTACGGCTAGGGTTAGGGTTAGGGTTAGGTTAGGCTTAGGGTTAGGAGTTAGGGTTAGGGTTTCTATTAGGTTAGTTTTAAGGGCTAAGGTTAGTTTTAGGGTTAAGGTTGGGTTAGGGTTAGGATTAGGGTTAGGGTACGACTTAGGGCTAGGGTTAGGGCTAGGGTTAGGGTTAGGGTTAGGGTTAGGGTTTAGGGTTATGGTTAGGGTTAGGGGTTAGGGGTTAGGGGTTAGGCTTAGGGTTAGCGTTACGGTTAGGGGTTAGGGGTTAGGGTTAGGGCTAAGGTTAGGGTTAGGGTTAGGGTTAGGGTTAGGGCTAGGGTTAGGGTTAGGGTTAGGGTTACGGCTAGGGTTAGGGTTAGGGTTAGGTTAGGCTTAGGGTTAGGAGTTAGGGTTAGGGTTTCTATTAGGTTAGTTTTAAGGGCTAAGGTTAGTTTTAGGGTTAAGGTTGGGTTAGGGTTAGGATTAGGGTTAGGGTACGACTTAGGGCTAGGGTTAGGGCTAGGGTTAGGGTTAGGGTTAGGGTTAGGGTTTAGGGTTATGGTTAGGGTTAGGGGTTAGGGGTTAGGGGTTAGGCTTAGGGTTAGCGTTACGGTTAGGGGTTAGGGGTTAGGGTTAGGGCTAAGGTTAGGGTTAGGGTTAGGGTTAGGGTTAGGGCTAGGGTTAGGGTTAGGGTTAGGGTTACGGCTAGGGTTAGGGTTAGGGTTAGGTTAGGCTTAGGGTTAGGAGTTAGGGTTAGGGTTTCTATTAGGTTAGTTTTAAGGGCTAAGGTTAGTTTTAGGGTTAAGGTTGGGTTAGGGTTAGGATTAGGGTTAGGGTACGACTTAGGGCTAGGGTTAGGGCTAGGGTTAGGGTTAGGGTTAGGGTTAGGGTTTAGGGTTATGGTTAGGGTTAGGGGTTAGGGGTTAGGGGTTAGGCTTAGGGTTAGCGTTACGGTTAGGGGTTAGGGGTTAGGGTTAGGGCTAAGGTTAGGGTTAGGGTTAGGGTTAGGGTTAGGGCTAGGGTTAGGGTTAGGGTTAGGGTTACGGCTAGGGTTAGGGTTAGGGTTAGGTTAGGCTTAGGGTTAGGAGTTAGGGTTAGGGTTTCTATTAGGTTAGTTTTAAGGGCTAAGGTTAGTTTTAGGGTTAAGGTTGGGTTAGGGTTAGGATTAGGGTTAGGGTACGACTTAGGGCTAGGGTTAGGGCTAGGGTTAGGGTTAGGGTTAGGGTTAGGGTTTAGGGTTATGGTTAGGGTTAGGGGTTAGGGGTTAGGGGTTAGGCTTAGGGTTAGCGTTACGGTTAGGGGTTAGGGGTTAGGGTTAGGGCTAAGGTTAGGGTTAGGGTTAGGGTTAGGGTTAGGGCTAGGGTTAGGGTTAGGGTTAGGGTTACGGCTAGGGTTAGGGTTAGGGTTAGGTTAGGCTTAGGGTTAGGAGTTAGGGTTAGGGTTTCTATTAGGTTAGTTTTAAGGGCTAAGGTTAGTTTTAGGGTTAAGGTTGGGTTAGGGTTAGGATTAGGGTTAGGGTACGACTTAGGGCTAGGGTTAGGGCTAGGGTTAGGGTTAGGGTTAGGGTTAGGGTTTAGGGTTATGGTTAGGGTTAGGGGTTAGGGGTTAGGGGTTAGGCTTAGGGTTAGCGTTACGGTTAGGGGTTAGGGGTTAGGGTTAGGGCTAAGGTTAGGGTTAGGGTTAGGGTTAGGGTTAGGGCTAGGGTTAGGGTTAGGGTTAGGGTTACGGCTAGGGTTAGGGTTAGGGTTAGGTTAGGCTTAGGGTTAGGAGTTAGGGTTAGGGTTTCTATTAGGTTAGTTTTAAGGGCTAAGGTTAGTTTTAGGGTTAAGGTTGGGTTAGGGTTAGGATTAGGGTTAGGGTACGACTTAGGGCTAGGGTTAGGGCTAGGGTTAGGGTTAGGGTTAGGGTTAGGGTTTAGGGTTATGGTTAGGGTTAGGGGTTAGGGGTTAGGGGTTAGGCTTAGGGTTAGCGTTACGGTTAGGGGTTAGGGGTTAGGGTTAGGGCTAAGGTTAGGGTTAGGGTTAGGGTTAGGGTTAGGGCTAGGGTTAGGGTTAGGGTTAGGGTTACGGCTAGGGTTAGGGTTAGGGTTAGGTTAGGCTTAGGGTTAGGAGTTAGGGTTAGGGTTTCTATTAGGTTAGTTTTAAGGGCTAAGGTTAGTTTTAGGGTTAAGGTTGGGTTAGGGTTAGGATTAGGGTTAGGGTACGACTTAGGGCTAGGGTTAGGGCTAGGGTTAGGGTTAGGGTTAGGGTTAGGGTTTAGGGTTATGGTTAGGGTTAGGGGTTAGGGGTTAGGGGTTAGGCTTAGGGTTAGCGTTACGGTTAGGGGTTAGGGGTTAGGGTTAGGGCTAAGGTTAGGGTTAGGGTTAGGGTTAGGGTTAGGGCTAGGGTTAGGGTTAGGGTTAGGGTTACGGCTAGGGTTAGGGTTAGGGTTAGGTTAGGCTTAGGGTTAGGAGTTAGGGTTAGGGTTTCTATTAGGTTAGTTTTAAGGGCTAAGGTTAGTTTTAGGGTTAAGGTTGGGTTAGGGTTAGGATTAGGGTTAGGGTACGACTTAGGGCTAGGGTTAGGGCTAGGGTTAGGGTTAGGGTTAGGGTTAGGGTTTAGGGTTATGGTTAGGGTTAGGGGTTAGGGGTTAGGGGTTAGGCTTAGGGTTAGCGTTACGGTTAGGGGTTAGGGGTTAGGGTTAGGGCTAAGGTTAGGGTTAGGGTTAGGGTTAGGGTTAGGGTTAGGGTTAGGGTTAGGGTTAGGGTTACGGCTAGGGTTAGGGTTAGGGTTAGGTTAGGCTTAGGGTTAGGAGTTAGGGTTAGGGTTTCTATTAGGTTAGTTTTAAGGGCTAAGGTTAGTTTTAGGGTTAAGGTTGGGTTAGGGTTAGGATTAGGGTTAGGGTACGACTTAGGGCTAGGGTTAGGGCTAGGGTTAGGGTTAGGGTTAGGGTTAGGGTTTAGGGTTATGGTTAGGGTTAGGGGTTAGGGGTTAGGGGTTAGGCTTAGGGTTAGCGTTACGGTTAGGGGTTAGGGGTTAGGGTTAGGGCTAAGGTTAGGGTTAGGGTTAGGGTTAGGGTTAGGGCTAGGGTTAGGGTTAGGGTTAGGGTTACGGCTAGGGTTAGGGTTAGGGTTAGGTTAGGCTTAGGGTTAGGAGTTAGGGTTAGGGTTTCTATTAGGTTAGTTTTAAGGGCTAAGGTTAGTTTTAGGGTTAAGGTTGGGTTAGGGTTAGGATTAGGGTTAGGGTACGACTTAGGGCTAGGGTTAGGGCTAGGGTTAGGGTTAGGGTTAGGGTTAGGGTTTAGGGTTATGGTTAGGGTTAGGGGTTAGGGGTTAGGGGTTAGGCTTAGGGTTAGCGTTACGGTTAGGGGTTAGGGGTTAGGGTTAGGGCTAAGGTTAGGGTTAGGGTTAGGGTTAGGGTTAGGGCTAGGGTTAGGGTTAGGGTTAGGGTTACGGCTAGGGTTAGGGTTAGGGTTAGGTTAGGCTTAGGGTTAGGAGTTAGGGTTAGGGTTTCTATTAGGTTAGTTTTAAGGGCTAAGGTTAGTTTTAGGGTTAAGGTTGGGTTAGGGTTAGGATTAGGGTTAGGGTACGACTTAGGGCTAGGGTTAGGGCTAGGGTTAGGGTTAGGGTTAGGGTTAGGGTTTAGGGTTATGGTTAGGGTTAGGGGTTAGGGGTTAGGGGTTAGGCTTAGGGTTAGCGTTACGGTTAGGGGTTAGGGGTTAGGGTTAGGGCTAAGGTTAGGGTTAGGGTTAGGGTTAGGGTTAGGGCTAGGGTTAGGGTTAGGGTTAGGGTTACGGCTAGGGTTAGGGTTAGGGTTAGGTTAGGCTTAGGGTTAGGAGTTAGGGTTAGGGTTTCTATTAGGTTAGTTTTAAGGGCTAAGGTTAGTTTTAGGGTTAAGGTTGGGTTAGGGTTAGGATTAGGGTTAGGGTACGACTTAGGGCTAGGGTTAGGGCTAGGGTTAGGGTTAGGGTTAGGGTTAGGGTTTAGGGTTATGGTTAGGGTTAGGGGTTAGGGGTTAGGGGTTAGGCTTAGGGTTAGCGTTACGGTTAGGGGTTAGGGGTTAGGGTTAGGGCTAAGGTTAGGGTTAGGGTTAGGGTTAGGGTTAGGGCTAGGGTTAGGGTTAGGGTTAGGGTTACGGCTAGGGTTAGGGTTAGGGTTAGGTTAGGCTTAGGGTTAGGAGTTAGGGTTAGGGTTTCTATTAGGTTAGTTTTAAGGGCTAAGGTTAGTTTTAGGGTTAAGGTTGGGTTAGGGTTAGGATTAGGGTTAGGGTACGACTTAGGGCTAGGGTTAGGGCTAGGGTTAGGGTTAGGGTTAGGGTTAGGGTTTAGGGTTATGGTTAGGGTTAGGGGTTAGGGGTTAGGGGTTAGGCTTAGGGTTAGCGTTACGGTTAGGGGTTAGGGGTTAGGGTTAGGGCTAAGGTTAGGGTTAGGGTTAGGGTTAGGGTTAGGGCTAGGGTTAGGGTTAGGGTTAGGGTTACGGCTAGGGTTAGGGTTAGGGTTAGGTTAGGCTTAGGGTTAGGAGTTAGGGTTAGGGTTTCTATTAGGTTAGTTTTAAGGGCTAAGGTTAGTTTTAGGGTTAAGGTTGGGTTAGGGTTAGGATTAGGGTTAGGGTACGACTTAGGGCTAGGGTTAGGGCTAGGGTTAGGGTTAGGGTTAGGGTTAGGGTTTAGGGTTATGGTTAGGGTTAGGGGTTAGGGGTTAGGGGTTAGGCTTAGGGTTAGCGTTACGGTTAGGGGTTAGGGGTTAGGGTTAGGGCTAAGGTTAGGGTTAGGGTTAGGGTTAGGGTTAGGGCTAGGGTTAGGGTTAGGGTTAGGGTTACGGCTAGGGTTAGGGTTAGGGTTAGGTTAGGCTTAGGGTTAGGAGTTAGGGTTAGGGTTTCTATTAGGTTAGTTTTAAGGGCTAAGGTTAGTTTTAGGGTTAAGGTTGGGTTAGGGTTAGGATTAGGGTTAGGGTACGACTTAGGGCTAGGGTTAGGGCTAGGGTTAGGGTTAGGGTTAGGGTTAGGGTTTAGGGTTATGGTTAGGGTTAGGGGTTAGGGGTTAGGGGTTAGGCTTAGGGTTAGCGTTACGGTTAGGGGTTAGGGGTTAGGGTTAGGGCTAAGGTTAGGGTTAGGGTTAGGGTTAGGGTTAGGGCTAGGGTTAGGGTTAGGGTTAGGGTTACGGCTAGGGTTAGGGTTAGGGTTAGGTTAGGCTTAGGGTTAGGAGTTAGGGTTAGGGTTTCTATTAGGTTAGTTTTAAGGGCTAAGGTTAGTTTTAGGGTTAAGGTTGGGTTAGGGTTAGGATTAGGGTTAGGGTACGACTTAGGGCTAGGGTTAGGGCTAGGGTTAGGGTTAGGGTTAGGGTTAGGGTTTAGGGTTATGGTTAGGGTTAGGGGTTAGGGGTTAGGGGTTAGGCTTAGGGTTAGCGTTACGGTTAGGGGTTAGGGGTTAGGGTTAGGGCTAAGGTTAGGGTTAGGGTTAGGGTTAGGGTTAGGGCTAGGGTTAGGGTTAGGGTTAGGGTTACGGCTAGGGTTAGGGTTAGGGTTAGGTTAGGCTTAGGGTTAGGAGTTAGGGTTAGGGTTTCTATTAGGTTAGTTTTAAGGGCTAAGGTTAGTTTTAGGGTTAAGGTTGGGTTAGGGTTAGGATTAGGGTTAGGGTACGACTTAGGGCTAGGGTTAGGGCTAGGGTTAGGGTTAGGGTTAGGGTTAGGGTTTAGGGTTATGGTTAGGGTTAGGGGTTAGGGGTTAGGGGTTAGGCTTAGGGTTAGCGTTACGGTTAGGGGTTAGGGGTTAGGGTTAGGGCTAAGGTTAGGGTTAGGGTTAGGGTTAGGGTTAGGGCTAGGGTTAGGGTTAGGGTTAGGGTTACGGCTAGGGTTAGGGTTAGGGTTAGGTTAGGCTTAGGGTTAGGAGTTAGGGTTAGGGTTTCTATTAGGTTAGTTTTAAGGGCTAAGGTTAGTTTTAGGGTTAAGGTTGGGTTAGGGTTAGGATTAGGGTTAGGGTACGACTTAGGGCTAGGGTTAGGGCTAGGGTTAGGGTTAGGGTTAGGGTTAGGGTTTAGGGTTATGGTTAGGGTTAGGGGTTAGGGGTTAGGGGTTAGGCTTAGGGTTAGCGTTACGGTTAGGGGTTAGGGGTTAGGGTTAGGGCTAAGGTTAGGGTTAGGGTTAGGGTTAGGGTTAGGGCTAGGGTTAGGGTTAGGGTTAGGGTTACGGCTAGGGTTAGGGTTAGGGTTAGGTTAGGCTTAGGGTTAGGAGTTAGGGTTAGGGTTTCTATTAGGTTAGTTTTAAGGGCTAAGGTTAGTTTTAGGGTTAAGGTTGGGTTAGGGTTAGGATTAGGGTTAGGGTACGACTTAGGGCTAGGGTTAGGGCTAGGGTTAGGGTTAGGGTTAGGGTTAGGGTTTAGGGTTATGGTTAGGGTTAGGGGTTAGGGGTTAGGGGTTAGGCTTAGGGTTAGCGTTACGGTTAGGGGTTAGGGGTTAGGGTTAGGGCTAAGGTTAGGGTTAGGGTTAGGGTTAGGGTTAGGGCTAGGGTTAGGGTTAGGGTTAGGGTTACGGCTAGGGTTAGGGTTAGGGTTAGGTTAGGCTTAGGGTTAGGAGTTAGGGTTAGGGTTTCTATTAGGTTAGTTTTAAGGGCTAAGGTTAGTTTTAGGGTTAAGGTTGGGTTAGGGTTAGGATTAGGGTTAGGGTACGACTTAGGGCTAGGGTTAGGGCTAGGGTTAGGGTTAGGGTTAGGGTTAGGGTTTAGGGTTATGGTTAGGGTTAGGGGTTAGGGGTTAGGGGTTAGGCTTAGGGTTAGCGTTACGGTTAGGGGTTAGGGGTTAGGGTTAGGGCTAAGGTTAGGGTTAGGGTTAGGGTTAGGGTTAGGGCTAGGGTTAGGGTTAGGGTTAGGGTTACGGCTAGGGTTAGGGTTAGGGTTAGGTTAGGCTTAGGGTTAGGAGTTAGGGTTAGGGTTTCTATTAGGTTAGTTTTAAGGGCTAAGGTTAGTTTTAGGGTTAAGGTTGGGTTAGGGTTAGGATTAGGGTTAGGGTACGACTTAGGGCTAGGGTTAGGGCTAGGGTTAGGGTTAGGGTTAGGGTTAGGGTTTAGGGTTATGGTTAGGGTTAGGGGTTAGGGGTTAGGGGTTAGGCTTAGGGTTAGCGTTACGGTTAGGGGTTAGGGGTTAGGGTTAGGGCTAAGGTTAGGGTTAGGGTTAGGGTTAGGGTTAGGGCTAGGGTTAGGGTTAGGGTTAGGGTTACGGCTAGGGTTAGGGTTAGGGTTAGGTTAGGCTTAGGGTTAGGAGTTAGGGTTAGGGTTTCTATTAGGTTAGTTTTAAGGGCTAAGGTTAGTTTTAGGGTTAAGGTTGGGTTAGGGTTAGGATTAGGGTTAGGGTACGACTTAGGGCTAGGGTTAGGGCTAGGGTTAGGGTTAGGGTTAGGGTTAGGGTTTAGGGTTATGGTTAGGGTTAGGGGTTAGGGGTTAGGGGTTAGGCTTAGGGTTAGCGTTACGGTTAGGGGTTAGGGGTTAGGGTTAGGGCTAAGGTTAGGGTTAGGGTTAGGGTTAGGGTTAGGGCTAGGGTTAGGGTTAGGGTTAGGGTTACGGCTAGGGTTAGGGTTAGGGTTAGGTTAGGCTTAGGGTTAGGAGTTAGGGTTAGGGTTTCTATTAGGTTAGTTTTAAGGGCTAAGGTTAGTTTTAGGGTTAAGGTTGGGTTAGGGTTAGGATTAGGGTTAGGGTACGACTTAGGGCTAGGGTTAGGGCTAGGGTTAGGGTTAGGGTTAGGGTTAGGGTTTAGGGTTATGGTTAGGGTTAGGGGTTAGGGGTTAGGGGTTAGGCTTAGGGTTAGCGTTACGGTTAGGGGTTAGGGGTTAGGGTTAGGGCTAAGGTTAGGGTTAGGGTTAGGGTTAGGGTTAGGGCTAGGGTTAGGGTTAGGGTTAGGGTTACGGCTAGGGTTAGGGTTAGGGTTAGGTTAGGCTTAGGGTTAGGAGTTAGGGTTAGGGTTTCTATTAGGTTAGTTTTAAGGGCTAAGGTTAGTTTTAGGGTTAAGGTTGGGTTAGGGTTAGGATTAGGGTTAGGGTACGACTTAGGGCTAGGGTTAGGGCTAGGGTTAGGGTTAGGGTTAGGGTTAGGGTTTAGGGTTATGGTTAGGGTTAGGGGTTAGGGGTTAGGGGTTAGGCTTAGGGTTAGCGTTACGGTTAGGGGTTAGGGGTTAGGGTTAGGGCTAAGGTTAGGGTTAGGGTTAGGGTTAGGGTTAGGGCTAGGGTTAGGGTTAGGGTTAGGGTTACGGCTAGGGTTAGGGTTAGGGTTAGGTTAGGCTTAGGGTTAGGAGTTAGGGTTAGGGTTTCTATTAGGTTAGTTTTAAGGGCTAAGGTTAGTTTTAGGGTTAAGGTTGGGTTAGGGTTAGGATTAGGGTTAGGGTACGACTTAGGGCTAGGGTTAGGGCTAGGGTTAGGGTTAGGGTTAGGGTTAGGGTTTAGGGTTATGGTTAGGGTTAGGGGTTAGGGGTTAGGGGTTAGGCTTAGGGTTAGCGTTACGGTTAGGGGTTAGGGGTTAGGGTTAGGGCTAAGGTTAGGGTTAGGGTTAGGGTTAGGGTTAGGGCTAGGGTTAGGGTTAGGGTTAGGGTTACGGCTAGGGTTAGGGTTAGGGTTAGGTTAGGCTTAGGGTTAGGAGTTAGGGTTAGGGTTTCTATTAGGTTAGTTTTAAGGGCTAAGGTTAGTTTTAGGGTTAAGGTTGGGTTAGGGTTAGGATTAGGGTTAGGGTACGACTTAGGGCTAGGGTTAGGGCTAGGGTTAGGGTTAGGGTTAGGGTTAGGGTTTAGGGTTATGGTTAGGGTTAGGGGTTAGGGGTTAGGGGTTAGGCTTAGGGTTAGCGTTACGGTTAGGGGTTAGGGGTTAGGGTTAGGGCTAAGGTTAGGGTTAGGGTTAGGGTTAGGGTTAGGGCTAGGGTTAGGGTTAGGGTTAGGGTTACGGCTAGGGTTAGGGTTAGGGTTAGGTTAGGCTTAGGGTTAGGAGTTAGGGTTAGGGTTTCTATTAGGTTAGTTTTAAGGGCTAAGGTTAGTTTTAGGGTTAAGGTTGGGTTAGGGTTAGGATTAGGGTTAGGGTACGACTTAGGGCTAGGGTTAGGGCTAGGGTTAGGGTTAGGGTTAGGGTTAGGGTTTAGGGTTATGGTTAGGGTTAGGGGTTAGGGGTTAGGGGTTAGGCTTAGGGTTAGCGTTACGGTTAGGGGTTAGGGGTTAGGGTTAGGGCTAAGGTTAGGGTTAGGGTTAGGGTTAGGGTTAGGGCTAGGGTTAGGGTTAGGGTTAGGGTTACGGCTAGGGTTAGGGTTAGGGTTAGGTTAGGCTTAGGGTTAGGAGTTAGGGTTAGGGTTTCTATTAGGTTAGTTTTAAGGGCTAAGGTTAGTTTTAGGGTTAAGGTTGGGTTAGGGTTAGGATTAGGGTTAGGGTACGACTTAGGGCTAGGGTTAGGGCTAGGGTTAGGGTTAGGGTTAGGGTTAGGGTTTAGGGTTATGGTTAGGGTTAGGGGTTAGGGGTTAGGGGTTAGGCTTAGGGTTAGCGTTACGGTTAGGGGTTAGGGGTTAGGGTTAGGGCTAAGGTTAGGGTTAGGGTTAGGGTTAGGGTTAGGGCTAGGGTTAGGGTTAGGGTTAGGGTTACGGCTAGGGTTAGGGTTAGGGTTAGGTTAGGCTTAGGGTTAGGAGTTAGGGTTAGGGTTTCTATTAGGTTAGTTTTAAGGGCTAAGGTTAGTTTTAGGGTTAAGGTTGGGTTAGGGTTAGGATTAGGGTTAGGGTACGACTTAGGGCTAGGGTTAGGGCTAGGGTTAGGGTTAGGGTTAGGGTTAGGGTTTAGGGTTATGGTTAGGGTTAGGGGTTAGGGGTTAGGGGTTAGGCTTAGGGTTAGCGTTACGGTTAGGGGTTAGGGGTTAGGGTTAGGGCTAAGGTTAGGGTTAGGGTTAGGGTTAGGGTTAGGGCTAGGGTTAGGGTTAGGGTTAGGGTTACGGCTAGGGTTAGGGTTAGGGTTAGGTTAGGCTTAGGGTTAGGAGTTAGGGTTAGGGTTTCTATTAGGTTAGTTTTAAGGGCTAAGGTTAGTTTTAGGGTTAAGGTTGGGTTAGGGTTAGGATTAGGGTTAGGGTACGACTTAGGGCTAGGGTTAGGGCTAGGGTTAGGGTTAGGGTTAGGGTTAGGGTTTAGGGTTATGGTTAGGGTTAGGGGTTAGGGGTTAGGGGTTAGGCTTAGGGTTAGCGTTACGGTTAGGGGTTAGGGGTTAGGGTTAGGGCTAAGGTTAGGGTTAGGGTTAGGGTTAGGGTTAGGGCTAGGGTTAGGGTTAGGGTTAGGGTTACGGCTAGGGTTAGGGTTAGGGTTAGGTTAGGCTTAGGGTTAGGAGTTAGGGTTAGGGTTTCTATTAGGTTAGTTTTAAGGGCTAAGGTTAGTTTTAGGGTTAAGGTTGGGTTAGGGTTAGGATTAGGGTTAGGGTACGACTTAGGGCTAGGGTTAGGGCTAGGGTTAGGGTTAGGGTTAGGGTTAGGGTTTAGGGTTATGGTTAGGGTTAGGGGTTAGGGGTTAGGGGTTAGGCTTAGGGTTAGCGTTACGGTTAGGGGTTAGGGGTTAGGGTTAGGGCTAAGGTTAGGGTTAGGGTTAGGGTTAGGGTTAGGGCTAGGGTTAGGGTTAGGGTTAGGGTTACGGCTAGGGTTAGGGTTAGGGTTAGGTTAGGCTTAGGGTTAGGAGTTAGGGTTAGGGTTTCTATTAGGTTAGTTTTAAGGGCTAAGGTTAGTTTTAGGGTTAAGGTTGGGTTAGGGTTAGGATTAGGGTTAGGGTACGACTTAGGGCTAGGGTTAGGGCTAGGGTTAGGGTTAGGGTTAGGGTTAGGGTTTAGGGTTATGGTTAGGGTTAGGGGTTAGGGGTTAGGGGTTAGGCTTAGGGTTAGCGTTACGGTTAGGGGTTAGGGGTTAGGGTTAGGGCTAAGGTTAGGGTTAGGGTTAGGGTTAGGGTTAGGGCTAGGGTTAGGGTTAGGGTTAGGGTTACGGCTAGGGTTAGGGTTAGGGTTAGGTTAGGCTTAGGGTTAGGAGTTAGGGTTAGGGTTTCTATTAGGTTAGTTTTAAGGGCTAAGGTTAGTTTTAGGGTTAAGGTTGGGTTAGGGTTAGGATTAGGGTTAGGGTACGACTTAGGGCTAGGGTTAGGGCTAGGGTTAGGGTTAGGGTTAGGGTTAGGGTTTAGGGTTATGGTTAGGGTTAGGGGTTAGGGGTTAGGGGTTAGGCTTAGGGTTAGCGTTACGGTTAGGGGTTAGGGGTTAGGGTTAGGGCTAAGGTTAGGGTTAGGGTTAGGGTTAGGGTTAGGGCTAGGGTTAGGGTTAGGGTTAGGGTTACGGCTAGGGTTAGGGTTAGGGTTAGGTTAGGCTTAGGGTTAGGAGTTAGGGTTAGGGTTTCTATTAGGTTAGTTTTAAGGGCTAAGGTTAGTTTTAGGGTTAAGGTTGGGTTAGGGTTAGGATTAGGGTTAGGGTACGACTTAGGGCTAGGGTTAGGGCTAGGGTTAGGGTTAGGGTTAGGGTTAGGGTTTAGGGTTATGGTTAGGGTTAGGGGTTAGGGGTTAGGGGTTAGGCTTAGGGTTAGCGTTACGGTTAGGGGTTAGGGGTTAGGGTTAGGGCTAAGGTTAGGGTTAGGGTTAGGGTTAGGGTTAGGGCTAGGGTTAGGGTTAGGGTTAGGGTTACGGCTAGGGTTAGGGTTAGGGTTAGGTTAGGCTTAGGGTTAGGAGTTAGGGTTAGGGTTTCTATTAGGTTAGTTTTAAGGGCTAAGGTTAGTTTTAGGGTTAAGGTTGGGTTAGGGTTAGGATTAGGGTTAGGGTACGACTTAGGGCTAGGGTTAGGGCTAGGGTTAGGGTTAGGGTTAGGGTTAGGGTTTAGGGTTATGGTTAGGGTTAGGGGTTAGGGGTTAGGGGTTAGGCTTAGGGTTAGCGTTACGGTTAGGGGTTAGGGGTTAGGGTTAGGGCTAAGGTTAGGGTTAGGGTTAGGGTTAGGGTTAGGGCTAGGGTTAGGGTTAGGGTTAGGGTTACGGCTAGGGTTAGGGTTAGGGTTAGGTTAGGCTTAGGGTTAGGAGTTAGGGTTAGGGTTTCTATTAGGTTAGTTTTAAGGGCTAAGGTTAGTTTTAGGGTTAAGGTTGGGTTAGGGTTAGGATTAGGGTTAGGGTACGACTTAGGGCTAGGGTTAGGGCTAGGGTTAGGGTTAGGGTTAGGGTTAGGGTTTAGGGTTATGGTTAGGGTTAGGGGTTAGGGGTTAGGGGTTAGGCTTAGGGTTAGCGTTACGGTTAGGGGTTAGGGGTTAGGGTTAGGGCTAAGGTTAGGGTTAGGGTTAGGGTTAGGGTTAGGGCTAGGGTTAGGGTTAGGGTTAGGGTTACGGCTAGGGTTAGGGTTAGGGTTAGGTTAGGCTTAGGGTTAGGAGTTAGGGTTAGGGTTTCTATTAGGTTAGTTTTAAGGGCTAAGGTTAGTTTTAGGGTTAAGGTTGGGTTAGGGTTAGGATTAGGGTTAGGGTACGACTTAGGGCTAGGGTTAGGGCTAGGGTTAGGTTTAGGGTTAGGGTTAGGGTTAGGGTTATGGAGGTTAGGGTTAGGGTTAGGGTTAGGGTTAGGGCTAGGGTTAGGGTTAGGGTTAGGGTTACGGCTAGGGTTAGGGTTAGGGTTAGGTTAGGCTTAGGGTTAGGAGTTAGGGTTAGGGTTTCTATTAGGTTAGTTTTAAGGGCTAAGGTTAGTTTTAGGGTTAAGGTTGGGTTAGGGTTAGGATTAGGGTTAGGGTACGACTTAGGGCTAGGGTTAGGGCTAGGGTTAGGGTTAGGGTTAGGGTTTAGGGTTATGGTTAGGGTTAGGGGTTAGGGGTTAGGGGTTAGGCTTAGGGTTAGCGTTACGGTTAGGGGTTAGGGGTTAGGGTTAGGGCTAAGGTTAGGGTTAGGGTTAGGGTTAGGGTTAGGGCTAGGGTTAGGGTTAGGGTTAGGGTTCTAGGGTTAGGGTTAGGGTTAGGTTAGGCTTAGGGTTAGGAGTTAGGGTTAGGGTTTCTATTAGGTTAGTTTTAAGGGCTAAGGTTAGTTTTAGGGTTAAGGTTGGGTTAGGGTTAGGATTAGGGTTAGGGTACGACTTAGGGCTAGGGTTAGGGCTAGGGTTAGGGTTAGGGTTAGGGTTAGGGTTTAGGGTTATGGTTAGGGTTAGGGGTTAGGGGTTAGGGGTTAGGCTTAGGGTTAGCGTTACGGTTAGGGGTTAGGGGTTAGGGTTAGGGCTAAGGTTAGGGTTAGGGTTAGGGTTAGGGTTAGGGCTAGGGTTAGGGTTAGGGTTAGGGTTACGGCTAGGGTTAGGGTTAGGGTTAGGTTAGGCTTAGGGTTAGGAGTTAGGGTTAGGGTTTCTATTAGGTTAGTTTTAAGGGCTAAGGTTAGTTTTAGGGTTAAGGTTGGGTTAGGGTTAGGATTAGGGTTAGGGTACGACTTAGGGCTAGGGTTAGGGCTAGGGTTAGGGTTAGGGTTAGGGTTAGGGTTTAGGGTTATGGTTAGGGTTAGGGGTTAGGGGTTAGGGGTTAGGCTTAGGGTTAGCGTTACGGTTAGGGGTTAGGGGTTAGGGTTAGGGCTAAGGTTAGGGTTAGGGTTAGGGTTAGGGTTAGGGCTAGGGTTAGGGTTAGGGTTAGGGTTACGGCTAGGGTTAGGGTTAGGGTTAGGTTAGGCTTAGGGTTAGGAGTTAGGGTTAGGGTTTCTATTAGGTTAGTTTTAAGGGCTAAGGTTAGTTTTAGGGTTAAGGTTGGGTTAGGGTTAGGATTAGGGTTAGGGTACGACTTAGGGCTAGGGTTAGGGCTAGGGTTAGGGTTAGGGTTAGGGTTAGGGTTTAGGGTTATGGTTAGGGTTAGGGGTTAGGGGTTAGGGGTTAGGCTTAGGGTTAGCGTTACGGTTAGGGGTTAGGGGTTAGGGTTAGGGCTAAGGTTAGGGTTAGGGTTAGGGTTAGGGTTAGGGCTAGGGTTAGGGTTAGGGTTAGGGTTACGGCTAGGGTTAGGGTTAGGGTTAGGTTAGGCTTAGGGTTAGGAGTTAGGGTTAGGGTTTCTATTAGGTTAGTTTTAAGGGCTAAGGTTAGTTTTAGGGTTAAGGTTGGGTTAGGGTTAGGATTAGGGTTAGGGTACGACTTAGGGCTAGGGTTAGGGCTAGGGTTAGGGTTAGGGTTAGGGTTAGGGTTTAGGGTTATGGTTAGGGTTAGGGGTTAGGGGTTAGGGGTTAGGCTTAGGGTTAGCGTTACGGTTAGGGGTTAGGGGTTAGGGTTAGGGCTAAGGTTAGGGTTAGGGTTAGGGTTAGGGTTAGGGCTAGGGTTAGGGTTAGGGTTAGGGTTACGGCTAGGGTTAGGGTTAGGGTTAGGTTAGGCTTAGGGTTAGGAGTTAGGGTTAGGGTTTCTATTAGGTTAGTTTTAAGGGCTAAGGTTAGTTTTAGGGTTAAGGTTGGGTTAGGGTTAGGATTAGGGTTAGGGTACGACTTAGGGCTAGGGTTAGGGCTAGGGTTAGGGTTAGGGTTAGGGTTAGGGTTTAGGGTTATGGTTAGGGTTAGGGGTTAGGGGTTAGGGGTTAGGCTTAGGGTTAGCGTTACGGTTAGGGGTTAGGGGTTAGGGTTAGGGCTAAGGTTAGGGTTAGGGTTAGGGTTAGGGTTAGGGCTAGGGTTAGGGTTAGGGTTAGGGTTACGGCTAGGGTTAGGGTTAGGGTTAGGTTAGGCTTAGGGTTAGGAGTTAGGGTTAGGGTTTCTATTAGGTTAGTTTTAAGGGCTAAGGTTAGTTTTAGGGTTAAGGTTGGGTTAGGGTTAGGATTAGGGTTAGGGTACGACTTAGGGCTAGGGTTAGGGCTA
Organism: Buteo buteo; assembly: GCF_964188355.1. NCBI lineage: Eukaryota > Metazoa > Chordata > Aves > Accipitriformes > Accipitridae > Buteo > Buteo buteo. The sequence goes on along the minus strand of NW_027439236.1, from coordinate 40,398 downwards.
GGGTTAGGGTTAGGGTTAGGGTTAGGGTTTAGGGTTATGGTTAGGGTTAGGGGTTAGGGGTTAGGGGTTAGGCTTAGGGTTAGCGTTACGGTTAGGGGTTAGGGGTTAGGGTTAGGGCTAAGGTTAGGGTTAGGGTTAGGGTTAGGGTTAGGGCTAGGGTTAGGGTTAGGGTTAGGGTTACGGCTAGGGTTAGGGTTAGGGTTAGGTTAGGGTTAGGAGTTAGGGTTAGGGTTTCTATTAGGTTAGTTTTAAGGGCTAAGGTTAGTTTTAGGGTTAAGGTTGGGTTAGGGTTAGGATTAGGGTTAGGGTACGACTTAGGGCTAGGGTTAGGGCTAGGGTTAGGGTTAGGGTTAGGGTTAGGGTTTAGGGTTATGGTTAGGGTTAGGGGTTAGGGGTTAGGGGTTAGGCTTAGGGTTAGCGTTACGGTTAGGGGTTAGGGGTTAGGGTTAGGGCTAAGGTTAGGGTTAGGGTTAGGGTTAGGGTTAGGGCTAGGGTTAGGGTTAGGGTTAGGGTTACGGCTAGGGTTAGGGTTAGGGTTAGGTTAGGCTTAGGGTTAGGAGTTAGGGTTAGGGTTTCTATTAGGTTAGTTTTAAGGGCTAAGGTTAGTTTTAGGGTTAAGGTTGGGTTAGGGTTAGGATTAGGGTTAGGGTACGACTTAGGGCTAGGGTTAGGGCTAGGGTTAGGGTTAGGGTTAGGGTTAGGGTTTAGGGTTATGGTTAGGGTTAGGGGTTAGGGGTTAGGGGTTAGGCTTAGGGTTAGCGTTACGGTTAGGGGTTAGGGGTTAGGGTTAGGGCTAAGGTTAGGGTTAGGGTTAGGGTTAGGGTTAGGGCTAGGGTTAGGGTTAGGGTTAGGGTTACGGCTAGGGTTAGGGTTAGGGTTAGGTTAGGCTTAGGGTTAGGAGTTAGGGTTAGGGTTTCTATTAGGTTAGTTTTAAGGGCTAAGGTTAGTTTTAGGGTTAAGGTTGGGTTAGGGTTAGGATTAGGGTTAGGGTACGACTTAGGGCTAGGGTTAGGGCTAGGGTTAGGGTTAGGGTTAGGGTTAGGGTTTAGGGTTATGGTTAGGGTTAGGGGTTAGGGGTTAGGGGTTAGGCTTAGGGTTAGCGTTACGGTTAGGGGTTAGGGGTTAGGGTTAGGGCTAAGGTTAGGGTTAGGGTTAGGGTTAGGGTTAGGGCTAGGGTTAGGGTTAGGGTTAGGGTTACGGCTAGGGTTAGGGTTAGGGTTAGGTTAGGCTTAGGGTTAGGAGTTAGGGTTAGGGTTTCTATTAGGTTAGTTTTAAGGGCTAAGGTTAGTTTTAGGGTTAAGGTTGGGTTAGGGTTAGGATTAGGGTTAGGGTACGACTTAGGGCTAGGGTTAGGGCTAGGGTTAGGGTTAGGGTTAGGGTTAGGGTTTAGGGTTATGGTTAGGGTTAGGGGTTAGGGGTTAGGGGTTAGGCTTAGGGTTAGCGTTACGGTTAGGGGTTAGGGGTTAGGGTTAGGGCTAAGGTTAGGGTTAGGGTTAGGGTTAGGGTTAGGGCTAGGGTTAGGGTTAGGGTTAGGGTTACGGCTAGGGTTAGGGTTAGGGTTAGGTTAGGCTTAGGGTTAGGAGTTAGGGTTAGGGTTTCTATTAGGTTAGTTTTAAGGGCTAAGGTTAGTTTTAGGGTTAAGGTTGGGTTAGGGTTAGGATTAGGGTTAGGGTACGACTTAGGGCTAGGGTTAGGGCTAGGGTTAGGGTTAGGGTTAGGGTTAGGGTTTAGGGTTATGGTTAGGGTTAGGGGTTAGGGGTTAGGGGTTAGGCTTAGGGTTAGCGTTACGGTTAGGGGTTAGGGGTTAGGGTTAGGGCTAAGGTTAGGGTTAGGGTTAGGGTTAGGGTTAGGGCTAGGGTTAGGGTTAGGGTTAGGGTTACGGCTAGGGTTAGGGTTAGGGTTAGGTTAGGCTTAGGGTTAGGAGTTAGGGTTAGGGTTTCTATTAGGTTAGTTTTAAGGGCTAAGGTTAGTTTTAGGGTTAAGGTTGGGTTAGGGTTAGGATTAGGGTTAGGGTACGACTTAGGGCTAGGGTTAGGGCTAGGGTTAGGGTTAGGGTTAGGGTTAGGGTTTAGGGTTATGGTTAGGGTTAGGGGTTAGGGGTTAAGCGTTACGGTTAGGGGTTAGGGGTTAGGGTTAGGGCTAAGGTTAGGGTTAGGGTTAGGGTTAGGGTTAGGGCTAGGGTTAGGGTTAGGGTTAGGGTTACGGCTAGGGTTAGGGTTAGGGTTAGGTTAGGCTTAGGGTTAGGAGTTAGGGTTAGGGTTTCTATTAGGTTAGTTTTAAGGGCTAAGGTTAGTTTTAGGGTTAAGGTTGGGTTAGGGTTAGCATTAGGGTTAGGGTACGACTTAGGGCTAGGGTTAGGGCTAGGGTTAGGGTTAGGGTTAGGGTTAGGGTTTAGGGTTATGGTTAGGGTTAGGGGTTAGGGGTTAGGGGTTAGGCTTAGGGTTAGCGTTACGGTTAGGGGTTAGGGGTTAGGGTTAGGGCTAAGGTTAGGGTTAGGGTTAGGGTTAGGGTTAGGGCTAGGGTTAGGGTTAGGGTTAGGGTTACGGCTAGGGTTAGGGTTAGGGTTAGGTTAGGCTTAGGGTTAGGAGTTAGGGTTAGGGTTTCTATTAGGTTAGTTTTAAGGGCTAAGGTTAGTTTTAGGGTTAAGGTTGGGTTAGGGTTAGGATTAGGGTTAGGGTACGACTTAGGGCTAGGGTTAGGGCTAGGGTTAGGGTTAGGGTTAGGGTTAGGGTTTAGGGTTATGGTTAGGGTTAGGGGTTAGGGGTTAGGGGTTAGGCTTAGGGTTAGCGTTACGGTTAGGGGTTAGGGGTTAGGGTTAGGGCTAAGGTTAGGGTTAGGGTTAGGGTTAGGGTTAGGGCTAGGGTTAGGGTTAGGGTTAGGGTTACGGCTAGGGTTAGGGTTAGGGTTAGGTTAGGCTTAGGGTTAGGAGTTAGGGTTAGGGTTTCTATTAGGTTAGTTTTAAGGGCTAAGGTTAGTTTTAGGGTTAAGGTTGGGTTAGGGTTAGGATTAGGGTTAGGGTACGACTTAGGGCTAGGGTTAGGGCTAGGGTTAGGGTTAGGGTTAGGGTTAGGGTTTAGGGTTATGGTTAGGGTTAGGGGTTAGGGGTTAGGGGTTAGGCTTAGGGTTAGCGTTACGGTTAGGGGTTAGGGGTTAGGGTTAGGGCTAAGGTTAGGGTTAGGGTTAGGGTTAGGGTTAGGGCTAGGGTTAGGGTTAGGGTTAGGGTTACGGCTAGGGTTAGGGTTAGGGTTAGGTTAGGCTTAGGGTTAGGAGTTAGGGTTAGGGTTTCTATTAGGTTAGTTTTAAGGGCTAAGGTTAGTTTTAGGGTTAAGGTTTCGTTAGGGTACGACTTAGGGCTAGGGTTAGGGCTAGGGTTAGGGTTAGGGTTAGGGTTAGGGTTTAGGGTTATGGTTAGGGTTAGGGGTTAGGGGTTAGGGGTTAGGCTTAGGGTTAGCGTTACGGTTAGGGGTTAGGGGTTAGGGTTAGGGCTAAGGTTAGGGTTAGGGTTAGGGTTAGGGTTAGGGCTAGGGTTAGGGTTAGGGTTAGGGTTACGGCTAGGGTTAGGGTTAGGGTTAGGTTAGGCTTAGGGTTAGGAGTTAGGGTTAGGGTTTCTATTAGGTTAGTTTTAAGGGCTAAGGTTAGTTTTAGGGTTAAGGTTGGGTTAGGGTTAGGATTAGGGTTAGGGTACGACTTAGGGCTAGGGTTAGGGCTAGGGTTAGGGTTAGGGTTAGGGTTAGGGTTTAGGGTTATGGTTAGGGTTAGGGGTTAGGGGTTAGGGGTTAGGCTTAGGGTTAGCGTTACGGTTAGGGGTTAGGGGTTAGGGTTAGGGCTAAGGTTAGGGTTAGGGTTAGGGTTAGGGTTAGGGCTAGGGTTAGGGTTAGGGTTAGGGTTACGGCTAGGGTTAGGGTTAGGGTTAGGTTAGGCTTAGGGTTAGGAGTTAGGGTTAGGGTTTCTATTAGGTTAGTTTTAAGGGCTAAGGTTAGTTTTAGGGTTAAGGTTGGGTTAGGGTTAGGATTAGGGTTAGGGTACGACTTAGGGCTAGGGTTAGGGCTAGGGTTAGGGTTAGGGTTAGGGTTAGGGTTTAGGGTTATGGTTAGGGTTAGGGGTTAGGGGTTAGGGGTTAGGCTTAGGGTTAGCGTTACGGTTAGGGGTTAGGGGTTAGGGTTAGGGCTAAGGTTAGGGTTAGGGTTAGGGTTAGGGTTAGGGCTAGGGTTAGGGTTAGGGTTAGGGTTACGGCTAGGGTTAGGGTTAGGTTAGGTTTAGGGTTAGGAGTTAGGGTTAGGGTTTCTATTAGGTTAGTTTTAAGGGCTAAGGTTAGTTTTAGGGTTAAGGTTGGGTTAGGGTTAGGATTAGGGTTAGGGTACGACTTAGGGCTAGGGTTAGGGCTAGGGTTAGGGTTAGGGTTAGGGTTAGGGTTTAGGGTTATGGTTAGGGTTAGGGGTTAGGGGTTAGGGGTTAGGCTTAGGGTTAGCGTTACGGTTAGGGGTTAGGGGTTAGGGTTAGGGCTAAGGTTAGGGTTAGGGTTAGGGTTAGGGTTAGGGCTAGGGTTAGGGTTAGGGTTAGGGTTACGGCTAGGGTTAGGGTTAGGGTTAGGTTAGGCTTAGGGTTAGGAGTTAGGGTTAGGGTTTCTATTAGGTTAGTTTTAAGGGCTAAGGTTAGTTTTAGGGTTAAGGTTGGGTTAGGGTTAGGATTAGGGTTAGGGTACGACTTAGGGCTAGGGTTAGGGCTAGGGTTAGGGTTAGGGTTAGGGTTAGGGTTTAGGGTTATGGTTAGGGTTAGGGGTTAGGGGTTAGGGGTTAGGCTTAGGGTTAGCGTTACGGTTAGGGGTTAGGGGTTAGGGTTAGGGCTAAGGTTAGGGTTAGGGCTAGGGTTAGGGTTAGGGTTAGGGTTACGGCTAGGGTTAGGGTTAGGGTTAGGTTAGGCTTAGGGTTAGGAGTTAGGGTTAGGGTTTCTATTAGGTTAGTTTTAAGGGCTAAGGTTAGTTTTAGGGTTAAGGTTGGGTTAGGGTTAGGATTAGGGTTAGGGTACGACTTAGGGCTAGGGTTAGGGCTAGGGTTAGGGTTAGGGTTAGGGTTAGGGTTTAGGGTTATGGTTAGGGTTAGGGGTTAGGGGTTAGGGGTTAGGCTTAGGGTTAGCGTTACGGTTAGGGGTTAGGGGTTAGGGTTAGGGCTAAGGTTAGGGTTAGGGTTAGGGTTAGGGTTAGGGCTAGGGTTAGGGTTAGGGTTAGGGTTACGGCTAGGGTTAGGGTTAGGGTTAGGTTAGGCTTAGGGTTAGGAGTTAGGGTTAGGGTTTCTATTAGGTTAGTTTTAAGGGCTAAGGTTAGTTTTAGGGTTAAGGTTGGGTTAGGGTTAGGATTAGGGTTAGGGTACGACTTAGGGCTAGGGTTAGGGCTAGGGTTAGGGTTAGGGTTAGGGTTAGGGTTTAGGGTTATGGTTAGGGTTAGGGGTTAGGGGTTAGGGGTTAGGCTTAGGGTTAGCGTTACGGTTAGGGGTTAGGGGTTAGGGTTAGGGCTAAGGTTAGGGTTAGGGTTAGGGTTAGGGTTAGGGCTAGGGTTAGGGTTAGGGTTAGGGTTACGGCTAGGGTTAGGGTTAGGGTTAGGTTAGGCTTAGGGTTAGGAGTTAGGGTTAGGGTTTCTATTAGGTTAGTTTTAAGGGCTAAGGTTAGTTTTAGGGTTAAGGTTGGGTTAGGGTTAGGATTAGGGTTAGGGTACGACTTAGGGCTAGGGTTAGGGCTAGGGTTAGGGTTAGGGTTAGGGTTAGGGTTTAGGGTTATGGTTAGGGTTAGGGGTTAGGGGTTAGGGGTTAGGCTTAGGGTTAGCGTTACGGTTAGGGGTTAGGGGTTAGGGTTAGGGCTAAGGTTAGGGTTAGGGTTAGGGTTAGGGTTAGGGCTAGGGTTAGGGTTAGGGTTAGGGTTACGGCTAGGGTTAGGGTTAGGGTTAGGTTAGGCTTAGGGTTAGGAGTTAGGGTTAGGGTTTCTATTAGGTTAGTTTTAAGGGCTAAGGTTAGTTTTAGGGTTAAGGTTGGGTTAGGGTTAGGATTAGGGTTAGGGTACGACTTAGGGCTAGGGTTAGGGCTAGGGTTAGGGTTAGGGTTAGGGTTAGGGTTTAGGGTTATGGTTAGGGTTAGGGGTTAGGGGTTAGGGGTTAGGCTTAGGGTTAGCGTTACGGTTAGGGGTTAGGGGTTAGGGTTAGGGCTAAGGTTAGGGTTAGGGTTAGGGTTAGGGTTAGGGCTAGGGTTAGGGTTAGGGTTAGGGTTACGGCTAGGGTTAGGGTTAGGGTTAGGTTAGGCTTAGGGTTAGGAGTTAGGGTTAGGGTTTCTATTAGGTTAGTTTTAAGGGCTAAGGTTAGTTTTAGGGTTAAGGTTGGGTTAGGGTTAGGATTAGGGTTAGGGTACGACTTAGGGCTAGGGTTAGGGCTAGGGTTAGGGTTAGGGTTAGGGTTAGGGTTTAGGGTTATGGTTAGGGTTAGGGGTTAGGGGTTAGGGGTTAGGCTTAGGGTTAGCGTTACGGTTAGGGGTTAGGGGTTAGGGTTAGGGCTAAGGTTAGGGTTAGGGTTAGGGTTAGGGTTAGGGCTAGGGTTAGGGTTAGGGTTAGGGTTACGGCTAGGGTTAGGGTTAGGGTTAGGTTAGGCTTAGGGTTAGGAGTTAGGGTTAGGGTTTCTATTAGGTTAGTTTTAAGGGCTAAGGTTAGTTTTAGGGTTACGGTTGGGTTAGGGTTAGGATTAGGGTTAGGGTACGACTTAGGGCTAGGGTTAGGGCTAGGGTTAGGGTTAGGGTTTAGGGTTATGGTTAGGGTTAGGGGTTAGGGGTTAGGCTTAGGGTTAGCGTTACGGTTAGGGGTTAGGGGTTAGGGTTAGGGCTAAGGTTAGGGTTAGGGTTAGGGTTAGGGTTAGGGCTAGGGTTAGGGTTAGGGTTAGGGTTACGGCTAGGGTTAGGGTTAGGGTTAGGTTAGGCTTAGGGTTAGGAGTTAGGGTTAGGGTTTCTATTAGGTTAGTTTTAAGGGCTAAGGTTAGTTTTAGGGTTAAGGTTGGGTTAGGGTTAGGATTAGGGTTAGGGTACGACTTAGGGCTAGGGTTAGGGCTAGGGTTAGGGTTAGGGTTAGGGTTAGGGTTTAGGGTTATGGTTAGGGTTAGGGGTTAGGGGTTAGGGGTTAGGCTTAGGGTTAGCGTTACGGTTAGGGGTTAGGGGTTAGGGTTAGGGCTAAGGTTAGGGTTAGGGTTAGGGTTAGGGTTAGGGCTAGGGTTAGGGTTAGGGTTAGGGTTACGGCTAGGGTTAGGGTTAGGGTTAGGTTAGGCTTAGGGTTAGGAGTTAGGGTTAGGGTTTCTATTAGGTTAGTTTTAAGGGCTAAGGTTAGTTTTAGGGTTAAGGTTGGGTTAGGGTTAGGATTAGGGTTAGGGTACGACTTAGGGCTAGGGTTAGGGCTAGGGTTAGGGTTAGGGTTAGGGTTAGGGTTTAGGGTTATGGTTAGGGTTAGGGGTTAGGGGTTAGGGGTTAGGCTTAGGGTTAGCGTTACGGTTAGGGGTTAGGGGTTAGGGTTAGGGCTAAGGTTAGGGTTAGGGTTAGGGTTAGGGTTAGGGCTAGGGTTAGGGTTAGGGTTAGGGTTACGGCTAGGGTTAGGGTTAGGGTTAGGTTAGGCTTAGGGTTAGGAGTTAGGGTTAGGGTTTCTATTAGGTTAGTTTTAAGGGCTAAGGTTAGTTTTAGGGTTACGGTTGGGTTAGGGTTAGGATTAGGGTTAGGGTACGACTTAGGGCTAGGGTTAGGGCTAGGGTTAGGGTTAGGGTTAGGGTTAGGGTTTAGGGTTATGGTTAGGGTTAGGGGTTAGGGGTTAGGCTTAGGGTTAGCGTTACGGTTAGGGGTTAGGGGTTAGGGTTAGGGCTAAGGTTAGGGTTAGGGTTAGGGTTAGGGTTAGGGCTAGGGTTAGGGTTAGGGTTAGGGTTACGGCTAGGGTTAGGGTTAGGGTTAGGTTAGGCTTAGGGTTAGGAGTTAGGGTTAGGGTTTCTATTAGGTTAGTTTTAAGGGCTAAGGTTAGTTTTAGGGTTAAGGTTGGGTTAGGGTTAGGATTAGGGTTAGGGTACGACTTAGGGCTAGGGTTAGGGCTAGGGTTAGGGTTAGGGTTAGGGTTAGGGTTTAGGGTTATGGTTAGGGTTAGGGGTTAGGGGTTAGGGGTTAGGCTTAGGGTTAGCGTTACGGTTAGGGGTTAGGGGTTAGGGTTAGGGCTAAGGTTAGGGTTAGGGTTAGGGTTAGGGTTAGGGCTAGGGTTAGGGTTAGGGTTAGGGTTACGGCTAGGGTTAGGGTTAGGGTTAGGTTAGGCTTAGGGTTAGGAGTTAGGGTTAGGGTTTCTATTAGGTTAGTTTTAAGGGCTAAGGTTAGTTTTAGGGTTAAGGTTGGGTTAGGGTTAGGATTAGGGTTAGGGTACGACTTAGGGCTAGGGTTAGGGCTAGGGTTAGGGTTAGGGTTAGGGTTAGGGTTTAGGGTTATGGTTAGGGTTAGGGGTTAGGGGTTAGGGGTTAGGCTTAGGGTTAGCGTTACGGTTAGGGGTTAGGGGTTAGGGTTAGGGCTAAGGTTAGGGTTAGGGTTAGGGTTAGGGTTAGGGCTAGGGTTAGGGTTAGGGTTAGGGTTACGGCTAGGGTTAGGGTTAGGGTTAGGTTAGGCTTAGGGTTAGGAGTTAGGGTTAGGGTTTCTATTAGGTTAGTTTTAAGGGCTAAGGTTAGTTTTAGGGTTAAGGTTGGGTTAGGGTTAGGATTAGGGTTAGGGTACGACTTAGGGCTAGGGTTAGGGCTAGGGTTAGGGTTAGGGTTAGGGTTAGGGTTTAGGGTTATGGTTAGGGTTAGGGGTTAGGGGTTAGGGGTTAGGCTTAGGGTTAGCGTTACGGTTAGGGGTTAGGGGTTAGGGTTAGGGCTAAGGTTAGGGTTACGGCTAGGGTTAGGGTTAGGGTTAGGTTAGGCTTAGGGTTAGGAGTTAGGGTTAGGGTTTCTATTAGGTTAGTTTTAAGGGCTAAGGTTAGTTTTAGGGTTAAGGTTGGGTTAGGGTTAGGATTAGGGTTAGGGTACGACTTAGGGCTAGGGTTAGGGCTAGGGTTAGGGTTAGGGTTAGGGTTAGGGTTTAGGGTTATGGTTAGGGTTAGGGGTTAGGGGTTAGGGGTTAGGCTTAGGGTTAGCGTTACGGTTAGGGGTTAGGGGTTAGGGTTAGGGCTAAGGTTAGGGTTAGGGTTAGGGTTAGGGTTAGGGCTAGGGTTAGGGTTAGGGTTAGGGTTACGGCTAGGGTTAGGGTTAGGGTTAGGTTAGGCTTAGGGTTAGGAGTTAGGGTTAGGGTTTCTATTAGGTTAGTTTTAAGGGCTAAGGTTAGTTTTAGGGTTAAGGTTGGGTTAGGGTTAGGATTAGGGTTAGGGTACGACTTAGGGCTAGGGTTAGGGCTAGGGTTAGGGTTAGGGTTAGGGTTAGGGTTTAGGGTTATGGTTAGGGTTAGGGGTTAGGGGTTAGGGGTTAGGCTTAGGGTTAGCGTTACGGTTAGGGGTTAGGGGTTAGGGTTAGGGCTAAGGTTAGGGTTAGGGTTAGGGTTAGGGTTAGGGCTAGGGTTAGGGTTAGGGTTAGGGTTACGGCTAGGGTTAGGGTTAGGGTTAGGTTAGGCTTAGGGTTAGGAGTTAGGGTTAGGGTTTCTATTAGGTTAGTTTTAAGGGCTAAGGTTAGTTTTAGGGTTAAGGTTGGGTTAGGGTTAGGATTAGGGTTAGGGTACGACTTAGGGCTAGGGTTAGGGCTAGGGTTAGGGTTAGGGTTAGGGTTAGGGTTTAGGGTTATGGTTAGGGTTAGGGGTTAGGGGTTAGGGGTTAGGCTTAGGGTTAGCGTTACGGTTAGGGGTTAGGGGTTAGGGTTAGGGCTAAGGTTAGGGTTAGGGTTAGGGTTAGGGTTAGGGCTAGGGTTAGGGTTAGGGTTAGGGTTACGGCTAGGGTTAGGGTTAGGGTTAGGTTAGGCTTAGGGTTAGGAGTTAGGGTTAGGGTTTCTATTAGGTTAGTTTTAAGGGCTAAGGTTAGTTTTAGGGTTAAGGTTGGGTTAGGGTTAGGATTAGGGTTAGGGTACGACTTAGGGCTAGGGTTAGGGCTAGGGTTAGGGTTAGGGTTAGGGTTAGGGTTTAGGGTTATGGTTAGGGTTAGGGGTTAGGGGTTAGGGGTTAGGCTTAGGGTTAGCGTTACGGTTAGGGGTTAGGGGTTAGGGTTAGGGCTAAGGTTAGGGTTAGGGTTAGGGTTAGGGTTAGGGCTAGGGTTAGGGTTAGGGTTAGGGTTACGGCTAGGGTTAGGGTTAGGGTTAGGTTAGGCTTAGGGTTAGGAGTTAGGGTTAGGGTTTCTATTAGGTTAGTTTTAAGGGCTAAGGTTAGTTTTAGGGTTAAGGTTGGGTTAGGGTTAGGATTAGGGTTAGGGTACGACTTAGGGCTAGGGTTAGGGCTAGGGTTAGGGTTAGGGTTAGGGTTAGGGTTTAGGGTTATGGTTAGGGTTAGGGGTTAGGGGTTAGGGGTTAGGCTTAGGGTTAGCGTTACGGTTAGGGGTTAGGGGTTAGGGTTAGGGCTAAGGTTAGGGTTAGGGTTAGGGTTAGGGTTAGGGCTAGGGTTAGGGTTAGGGTTAGGGTTACGGCTAGGGTTAGGGTTAGGGTTAGGTTAGGCTTAGGGTTAGGAGTTAGGGTTAGGGTTTCTATTAGGTGAGTTTTAAGGGCTAAGGTTAGTTTTAGGGTTAAGGTTGGGTTAGGGTTAGGATTAGGGTTAGGGTACGACTTAGGGCTAGGGTTAGGGCTAGGGTTAGGGTTAGGGTTAGGGTTAGGGTTTAGGGTTATGGTTAGGGTTAGGGGTTAGGGGTTAGGGGTTAGGCTTAGGGTTAGCGTTACGGTTAGGGGTTAGGGGTTAGGGTTAGGGCTAAGGTTAGGGTTAGGGTTAGGGTTAGGGTTAGGGCTAGGGTTAGGGTTAGGGTTAGGGTTACGGCTAGGGTTAGGGTTAGGGTTAGGTTAGGCTTAGGGTTAGGAGTTAGGGTTAGGGTTTCTATTAGGTTAGTTTTAAGGGCTAAGGTTAGTTTTAGGGTTAAGGTTGGGTTAGGGTTAGGATTAGGGTTAGGGTACGACTTAGGGCTAGGGTTAGGGCTAGGGTTAGGGTTAGGGTTAGGGTTAGGGTTTAGGGTTATGGTTAGGGTTAGGGGTTAGGGGTTAGGGGTTAGGCTTAGGGTTAGCGTTACGGTTAGGGGTTAGGGGTTAGGGTTAGGGCTAAGGTTAGGGTTAGGGTTAGGGTTAGGGTTAGGGCTAGGGTTAGGGTTAGGGTTAGGGTTACGGCTAGGGTTAGGGTTAGGGTTAGGTTAGGCTTAGGGTTAGGAGTTAGGGTTAGGGTTTCTATTAGGTTAGTTTTAAGGGCTAAGGTTAGTTTTAGGGTTAAGGTTGGGTTAGGGTTAGGATTAGGGTTAGGGTACGACTTAGGGCTAGGGTTAGGGCTAGGGTTAGGGTTAGGGTTAGGGTTAGGGTTTAGGGTTATGGTTAGGGTTAGGGGTTAGGGGTTAGGGGTTAGGCTTAGGGTTAGCGTTACGGTTAGGGGTTAGGGGTTAGGGTTAGGGCTAAGGTTAGGGTTAGGGTTAGGGTTAGGGTTAGGGCTAGGGTTAGGGTTAGGGTTAGGGTTACGGCTAGGGTTAGGGTTAGGGTTAGGTTAGGCTTAGGGTTAGGAGTTAGGGTTAGGGTTTCTATTAGGTTAGTTTTAAGGGCTAAGGTTAGTTTTAGGGTTAAGGTTGGGTTAGGGTTAGGATTAGGGTTAGGGTACGACTTAGGGCTAGGGTTAGGGCTAGGGTTAGGGTTAGGGTTAGGGTTAGGGTTTAGGGTTATGGTTAGGGTTAGGGGTTAGGGGTTAGGGGTTAGGCTTAGGGTTAGCGTTACGGTTAGGGGTTAGGGGTTAGGGTTAGGGCTAAGGTTAGGGTTAGGGTTAGGGTTAGGGTTAGGGCTAGGGTTAGGGTTAGGGTTAGGGTTACGGCTAGGGTTAGGGTTAGGGTTAGGTTAGGCTTAGGGTTAGGAGTTAGGGTTAGGGTTTCTATTAGGTTAGTTTTAAGGGCTAAGGTTAGTTTTAGGGTTAAGGTTGGGTTAGGGTTAGGATTAGGGTTAGGGTACGACTTAGGGCTAGGGTTAGGGCTAGGGTTAGGGTTAGGGTTAGGGTTAGGGTTTAGGGTTATGGTTAGGGTTAGGGGTTAGGGGTTAGGGGTTAGGCTTAGGGTTAGCGTTACGGTTAGGGGTTAGGGGTTAGGGTTAGGGCTAAGGTTAGGGTTAGGGTTAGGGTTAGGGTTAGGGCTAGGGTTAGGGTTAGGGTTAGGGTTACGGCTAGGGTTAGGGTTAGGGTTAGGTTAGGCTTAGGGTTAGGAGTTAGGGTTAGGGTTTCTATTAGGTTAGTTTTAAGGGCTAAGGTTAGTTTTAGGGTTAAGGTTGGGTTAGGGTTAGGATTAGGGTTAGGGTACGACTTAGGGCTAGGGTTAGGGCTAGGGTTAGGGTTAGGGTTAGGGTTAGGGTTTAGGGTTATGGTTAGGGTTAGGGGTTAGGGGTTAGGGGTTAGGCTTAGGGTTAGCGTTACGGTTAGGGGTTAGGGGTTAGGGTTAGGGCTAAGGTTAGGGTTAGGGTTAGGGTTAGGGTTAGGGCTAGGGTTAGGGTTAGGGTTAGGGTTACGGCTAGGGTTAGGGTTAGGGTTAGGTTAGGCTTAGGGTTAGGAGTTAGGGTTAGGGTTTCTATTAGGTTAGTTTTAAGGGCTAAGGTTAGTTTTAGGGTTAAGGTTGGGTTAGGGTTAGGATTAGGGTTAGGGTACGACTTAGGGCTAGGGTTAGGGCTAGGGTTAGGGTTAGGGTTAGGGTTAGGGTTTAGGGTTATGGTTAGGGTTAGGGGTTAGGGGTTAGGGGTTAGGCTTAGGGTTAGCGTTACGGTTAGGGGTTAGGGGTTAGGGTTAGGGCTAAGGTTAGGGTTAGGGTTAGGGTTAGGGTTAGGGCTAGGGTTAGGGTTAGGGTTAGGGTTACGGCTAGGGTTAGGGTTAGGGTTAGGTTAGGCTTAGGGTTAGGAGTTAGGGTTAGGGTTTCTATTAGGTTAGTTTTAAGGGCTAAGGTTAGTTTTAGGGTTAAGGTTGGGTTAGGGTTAGGATTAGGGTTAGGGTACGACTTAGGGCTAGGGTTAGGGCTAGGGTTAGGGTTAGGGTTAGGGTTAGGGTTTAGGGTTATGGTTAGGGTTAGGGGTTAGGGGTTAGGGGTTAGGCTTAGGGTTAGCGTTACGGTTAGGGGTTAGGGGTTAGGGTTAGGGCTAAGGTTAGGGTTAGGGTTAGGGTTAGGGTTAGGGCTAGGGTTAGGGTTAGGGTTAGGGTTACGGCTAGGGTTAGGGTTAGGGTTAGGTTAGGCTTAGGGTTAGGAGTTAGGGTTAGGGTTTCTATTAGGTTAGTTTTAAGGGCTAAGGTTAGTTTTAGGGTTAAGGTTGGGTTAGGGTTAGGATTAGGGTTAGGGTACGACTTAGGGCTAGGGTTAGGGCTAGGGTTAGGGTTAGGGTTAGGGTTAGGGTTTAGGGTTATGGTTAGGGTTAGGGGTTAGGGGTTAGGGGTTAGGCTTAGGGTTAGCGTTACGGTTAGGGGTTAGGGGTTAGGGTTAGGGCTAAGGTTAGGGTTAGGGTTAGGGTTAGGGTTAGGGCTAGGGTTAGGGTTAGGGTTAGGGTTACGGCTAGGGTTAGGGTTAGGGTTAGGTTAGGCTTAGGGTTAGGAGTTAGGGTTAGGGTTTCTATTAGGTTAGTTTTAAGGGCTAAGGTTAGTTTTAGGGTTAAGGTTGGGTTAGGGTTAGGATTAGGGTTAGGGTACGACTTAGGGCTAGGGTTAGGGCTAGGGTTAGGGTTAGGGTTAGGGTTAGGGTTTAGGGTTATGGTTAGGGTTAGGGGTTAGGGGTTAGGGGTTAGGCTTAGGGTTAGCGTTACGGTTAGGGGTTAGGGGTTAGGGTTAGGGCTAAGGTTAGGGTTAGGGTTAGGGTTAGGGTTAGGGCTAGGGTTAGGGTTAGGGTTAGGGTTACGGCTAGGGTTAGGGTTAGGGTTAGGTTAGGCTTAGGGTTAGGAGTTAGGGTTAGGGTTTCTATTAGGTTAGTTTTAAGGGCTAAGGTTAGTTTTAGGGTTAAGGTTGGGTTAGGGTTAGGATTAGGGTTAGGGTACGACTTAGGGCTAGGGTTAGGGCTAGGGTTAGGGTTAGGGTTAGGGTTAGGGTTTAGGGTTATGGTTAGGGTTAGGGGTTAGGGGTTAGGGGTTAGGCTTAGGGTTAGCGTTACGGTTAGGGGTTAGGGGTTAGGGTTAGGGCTAAGGTTAGGGTTAGGGTTAGGGTTAGGGTTAGGGCTAGGGTTAGGGTTAGGGTTAGGGTTACGGCTAGGGTTAGGGTTAGGGTTAGGTTAGGCTTAGGGTTAGGAGTTAGGGTTAGGGTTTCTATTAGGTTAGTTTTAAGGGCTAAGGTTAGTTTTAGGGTTAAGGTTGGGTTAGGGTTAGGATTAGGGTTAGGGTACGACTTAGGGCTAGGGTTAGGGCTAGGGTTAGGGTTAGGGTTAGGGTTAGGGTTTAGGGTTATGGTTAGGGTTAGGGGTTAGGGGTTAGGGGTTAGGCTTAGGGTTAGCGTTACGGTTAGGGGTTAGGGGTTAGGGTTAGGGCTAAGGTTAGGGTTAGGGTTAGGGTTAGGGTTAGGGCTAGGGTTAGGGTTAGGGTTAGGGTTACGGCTAGGGTTAGGGTTAGGGTTAGGTTAGGCTTAGGGTTAGGAGTTAGGGTTAGGGTTTCTATTAGGTTAGTTTTAAGGGCTAAGGTTAGTTTTAGGGTTAAGGTTGGGTTAGGGTTAGGATTAGGGTTAGGGTACGACTTAGGGCTAGGGTTAGGGCTAGGGTTAGGGTTAGGGTTAGGGTTAGGGTTTAGGGTTATGGTTAGGGTTAGGGGTTAGGGGTTAGGGGTTAGGCTTAGGGTTAGCGTTACGGTTAGGGGTTAGGGGTTAGGGTTAGGGCTAAGGTTAGGGTTAGGGTTAGGGTTAGGGTTAGGGCTAGGGTTAGGGTTAGGGTTAGGGTTACGGCTAGGGTTAGGGTTAGGGTTAGGTTAGGCTTAGGGTTAGGAGTTAGGGTTAGGGTTTCTATTAGGTTAGTTTTAAGGGCTAAGGTTAGTTTTAGGGTTAAGGTTGGGTTAGGGTTAGGATTAGGGTTAGGGTACGACTTAGGGCTAGGGTTAGGGCTAGGGTTAGGGTTAGGGTTAGGGTTAGGGTTTAGGGTTATGGTTAGGGTTAGGGGTTAGGGGTTAGGGGTTAGGCTTAGGGTTAGCGTTACGGTTAGGGGTTAGGGGTTAGGGTTAGGGCTAAGGTTAGGGTTAGGGTTAGGGTTAGGGTTAGGGCTAGGGTTAGGGTTAGGGTTAGGGTTACGGCTAGGGTTAGGGTTAGGGTTAGGTTAGGCTTAGGGTTAGGAGTTAGGGTTAGGGTTTCTATTAGGTTAGTTTTAAGGGCTAAGGTTAGTTTTAGGGTTAAGGTTGGGTTAGGGTTAGGATTAGGGTTAGGGTACGACTTAGGGCTAGGGTTAGGGCTAGGGTTAGGGTTAGGGTTAGGGTTAGGGTTTAGGGTTATGGTTAGGGTTAGGGGTTAGGGGTTAGGGGTTAGGCTTAGGGTTAGCGTTACGGTTAGGGGTTAGGGGTTAGGGTTAGGGCTAAGGTTAGGGTTAGGGTTAGGGTTAGGGTTAGGGCTAGGGTTAGGGTTAGGGTTAGGGTTACGGCTAGGGTTAGGGTTAGGGTTAGGTTAGGCTTAGGGTTAGGAGTTAGGGTTAGGGTTTCTATTAGGTTAGTTTTAAGGGCTAAGGTTAGTTTTAGGGTTAAGGTTGGGTTAGGGTTAGGATTAGGGTTAGGGTACGACTTAGGGCTAGGGTTAGGGCTAGGGTTAGGGTTAGGGTTAGGGTTAGGGTTTAGGGTTATGGTTAGGGTTAGGGGTTAGGGGTTAGGGGTTAGGCTTAGGGTTAGCGTTACGGTTAGGGGTTAGGGGTTAGGGTTAGGGCTAAGGTTAGGGTTAGGGTTAGGGTTAGGGTTAGGGCTAGGGTTAGGGTTAGGGTTAGGGTTACGGCTAGGGTTAGGGTTAGGGTTAGGTTAGGCTTAGGGTTAGGAGTTAGGGTTAGGGTTTCTATTAGGTTAGTTTTAAGGGCTAAGGTTAGTTTTAGGGTTAAGGTTGGGTTAGGGTTAGGATTAGGGTTAGGGTACGACTTAGGGCTAGGGTTAGGGCTAGGGTTAGGGTTAGGGTTAGGGTTAGGGTTTAGGGTTATGGTTAGGGTTAGGGGTTAGGGGTTAGGGGTTAGGCTTAGGGTTAGCGTTACGGTTAGGGGTTAGGGGTTAGGGTTAGGGCTAAGGTTAGGGTTAGGGTTAGGGTTAGGGTTAGGGCTAGGGTTAGGGTTAGGGTTAGGGTTACGGCTAGGGTTAGGGTTAGGGTTAGGTTAGGCTTAGGGTTAGGAGTTAGGGTTAGGGTTTCTATTAGGTTAGTTTTAAGGGCTAAGGTTAGTTTTAGGGTTAAGGTTGGGTTAGGGTTAGGATTAGGGTTAGGGTACGACTTAGGGCTAGGGTTAGGGCTAGGGTTAGGGTTAGGGTTAGGGTTAGGGTTTAGGGTTATGGTTAGGGTTAGGGGTTAGGGGTTAGGGGTTAGGCTTAGGGTTAGCGTTACGGTTAGGGGTTAGGGGTTAGGGTTAGGGCTAAGGTTAGGGTTAGGGTTAGGGTTAGGGTTAGGGCTAGGGTTAGGGTTAGGGTTAGGGTTACGGCTAGGGTTAGGGTTAGGGTTAGGTTAGGCTTAGGGTTAGGAGTTAGGGTTAGGGTTTCTATTAGGTTAGTTTTAAGGGCTAAGGTTAGTTTTAGGGTTAAGGTTGGGTTAGGGTTAGGATTAGGGTTAGGGTACGACTTAGGGCTAGGGTTAGGGCTAGGGTTAGGGTTAGGGTTAGGGTTAGGGTTTAGGGTTATGGTTAGGGTTAGGGGTTAGGGGTTAGGGGTTAGGCTTAGGGTTAGCGTTACGGTTAGGGGTTAGGGGTTAGGGTTAGGGCTAAGGTTAGGGTTAGGGTTAGGGTTAGGGTTAGGGCTAGGGTTAGGGTTAGGGTTAGGGTTACGGCTAGGGTTAGGGTTAGGGTTAGGTTAGGCTTAGGGTTAGGAGTTAGGGTTAGGGTTTCTATTAGGTTAGTTTTAAGGGCTAAGGTTAGTTTTAGGGTTAAGGTTGGGTTAGGGTTAGGATTAGGGTTAGGGTACGACTTAGGGCTAGGGTTAGGGCTAGGGTTAGGGTTAGGGTTAGGGTTAGGGTTTAGGGTTATGCTTAGGGTTAGGGGTTAGGGGTTAGGGGTTAGGCTTAGGGTTAGCGTTACGGTTAGGGGTTAGGGGTTAGGGTTAGGGCTAAGGTTAGGGTTAGGGTTAGGGTTAGGGTTAGGGCTAGGGTTAGGGTTAGGGTTAGGGTTACGGCTAGGGTTAGGGTTAGGGTTAGGTTAGGCTTAGGGTTAGGAGTTAGGGTTAGGGTTTCTATTAGGTTAGTTTTAAGGGCTAAGGTTAGTTTTAGGGTTAAGGTTGGGTTAGGGTTAGGATTAGGGTTAGGGTACGACTTAGGGCTAGGGTTAGGGCTAGGGTTAGGGTTAGGGTTAGGGTTAGGGTTTAGGGTTATGGTTAGGGTTAGGGGTTAGGGGTTAGGGGTTAGGCTTAGGGTTAGCGTTACGGTTAGGGGTTAGGGGTTAGGGTTAGGGCTAAGGTTAGGGTTAGGGTTAGGGTTAGGGTTAGGGCTAGGGTTAGGGTTAGGGTTAGGGTTACGGCTAGGGTTAGGGTTAGGGTTAGGTTAGGCTTAGGGTTAGGAGTTAGGGTTAGGGTTTCTATTAGGTTAGTTTTAAGGGCTAAGGTTAGTTTTAGGGTTAAGGTTGGGTTAGGGTTAGGATTAGGGTTAGGGTACGACTTAGGGCTAGGGTTAGGGCTAGGGTTAGGGTTAGGGTTAGGGTTAGGGTTTAGGGTTATGGTTAGGGTTAGGGGTTAGGGGTTAGGGGTTAGGCTTAGGGTTAGCGTTACGGTTAGGGGTTAGGGGTTAGGGTTAGGGCTAAGGTTAGGGTTAGGGTTAGGGTTAGGGTTAGGGCTAGGGTTAGGGTTAGGGTTAGGGTTACGGCTAGGGTTAGGGTTAGGGTTAGGTTAGGCTTAGGGTTAGGAGTTAGGGTTAGGGTTTCTATTAGGTTAGTTTTAAGGGCTAAGGTTAGTTTTAGGGTTAAGGTTGGGTTAGGGTTAGGATTAGGGTTAGGGTACGACTTAGGGCTAGGGTTAGGGCTAGGGTTAGGGTTAGGGTTAGGGTTAGGGTTTAGGGTTATGGTTAGGGTTAGGGGTTAGGGGTTAGGGGTTAGGCTTAGGGTTAGCGTTACGGTTAGGGGTTAGGGGTTAGGGTTAGGGCTAAGGTTAGGGTTAGGGTTAGGGTTAGGGTTAGGGCTAGGGTTAGGGTTAGGGTTAGGGTTACGGCTAGGGTTAGGGTTAGGGTTAGGTTAGGCTTAGGGTTAGGAGTTAGGGTTAGGGTTTCTATTAGGTTAGTTTTAAGGGCTAAGGTTAGTTTTAGGGTTAAGGTTGGGTTAGGGTTAGGATTAGGGTTAGGGTACGACTTAGGGCTAGGGTTAGGGCTAGGGTTAGGGTTAGGGTTAGGGTTAGGGTTTAGGGTTATGGTTAGGGTTAGGGGTTAGGGGTTAGGGGTTAGGCTTAGGGTTAGCGTTACGGTTAGGGGTTAGGGGTTAGGGTTAGGGCTAAGGTTAGGGTTAGGGTTAGGGTTAGGGTTAGGGCTAGGGTTAGGGTTAGGGTTAGGGTTACGGCTAGGGTTAGGGTTAGGGTTAGGTTAGGCTTAGGGTTAGGAGTTAGGGTTAGGGTTTCTATTAGGTTAGTTTTAAGGGCTAAGGTTAGTTTTAGGGTTAAGGTTGGGTTAGGGTTAGGATTAGGGTTAGGGTACGACTTAGGGCTAGGGTTAGGGCTAGGGTTAGGGTTAGGGTTAGGGTTAGGGTTTAGGGTTATGGTTAGGGTTAGGGGTTAGGGGTTAGGGGTTAGGCTTAGGGTTAGCGTTACGGTTAGGGGTTAGGGGTTAGGGTTAGGGCTAAGGTTAGGGTTAGGGTTAGGGTTAGGGTTAGGGCTAGGGTTAGGGTTAGGGTTAGGGTTACGGCTAGGGTTAGGGTTAGGGTTAGGTTAGGCTTAGGGTTAGGAGTTAGGGTTAGGGTTTCTATTAGGTTAGTTTTAAGGGCTAAGGTTAGTTTTAGGGTTAAGGTTGGGTTAGGGTTAGGATTAGGGTTAGGGTACGACTTAGGGCTAGGGTTAGGGCTAGGGTTAGGGTTAGGGTTAGGGTTAGGGTTTAGGGTTATGGTTAGGGTTAGGGGTTAGGGGTTAGGGGTTAGGCTTAGGGTTAGCGTTACGGTTAGGGGTTAGGGGTTAGGGTTAGGGCTAAGGTTAGGGTTAGGGTTAGGGTTAGGGTTAGGGCTAGGGTTAGGGTTAGGGTTAGGGTTACGGCTAGGGTTAGGGTTAGGGTTAGGTTAGGCTTAGGGTTAGGAGTTAGGGTTAGGGTTTCTATTAGGTTAGTTTTAAGGGCTAAGGTTAGTTTTAGGGTTAAGGTTGGGTTAGGGTTAGGATTAGGGTTAGGGTACGACTTAGGGCTAGGGTTAGGGCTAGGGTTAGGGTTAGGGTTAGGGTTAGGGTTTAGGGTTATGGTTAGGGTTAGGGGTTAGGGGTTAGGGGTTAGGCTTAGGGTTAGCGTTACGGTTAGGGGTTAGGGGTTAGGGTTAGGGCTAAGGTTAGGGTTAGGGTTAGGGTTAGGGTTAGGGCTAGGGTTAGGGTTAGGGTTAGGGTTACGGCTAGGGTTAGGGTTAGGGTTAGGTTAGGCTTAGGGTTAGGAGTTAGGGTTAGGGTTTCTATTAGGTTAGTTTTAAGGGCTAAGGTTAGTTTTAGGGTTAAGGTTGGGTTAGGGTTAGGATTAGGGTTAGGGTACGACTTAGGGCTAGGGTTAGGGCTAGGGTTAGGGTTAGGGTTAGGGTTAGGGTTTAGGGTTATGGTTAGGGTTAGGGGTTAGGGGTTAGGGGTTAGGCTTAGGGTTAGCGTTACGGTTAGGGGTTAGGGGTTAGGGTTAGGGCTAAGGTTAGGGTTAGGGTTAGGGTTAGGGTTAGGGCTAGGGTTAGGGTTAGGGTTAGGGTTACGGCTAGGGTTAGGGTTAGGGTTAGGTTAGGCTTAGGGTTAGGAGTTAGGGTTAGGGTTTCTATTAGGTTAGTTTTAAGGGCTAAGGTTAGTTTTAGGGTTAAGGTTGGGTTAGGGTTAGGATTAGGGTTAGGGTACGACTTAGGGCTAGGGTTAGGGCTAGGGTTAGGGTTAGGGTTAGGGTTAGGGTTTAGGGTTATGGTTAGGGTTAGGGGTTAGGGGTTAGGGGTTAGGCTTAGGGTTAGCGTTACGGTTAGGGGTTAGGGGTTAGGGTTAGGGCTAAGGTTAGGGTTAGGGTTAGGGTTAGGGTTAGGGCTAGGGTTAGGGTTAGGGTTAGGGTTACGGCTAGGGTTAGGGTTAGGGTTAGGTTAGGCTTAGGGTTAGGAGTTAGGGTTAGGGTTTCTATTAGGTTAGTTTTAAGGGCTAAGGTTAGTTTTAGGGTTAAGGTTGGGTTAGGGTTAGGATTAGGGTTAGGGTACGACTTAGGGCTAGGGTTAGGGCTAGGGTTAGGGTTAGGGTTAGGGTTAGGGTTTAGGGTTATGGTTAGGGTTAGGGGTTAGGGGTTAGGGGTTAGGCTTAGGGTTAGCGTTACGGTTAGGGGTTAGGGGTTAGGGTTAGGGCTAAGGTTAGGGTTAGGGTTAGGGTTAGGGTTAGGGCTAGGGTTAGGGTTAGGGTTAGGGTTACGGCTAGGGTTAGGGTTAGGGTTAGGTTAGGCTTAGGGTTAGGAGTTAGGGTTAGGGTTTCTATTAGGTTAGTTTTAAGGGCTAAGGTTAGTTTTAGGGTTAAGGTTGGGTTAGGGTTAGGATTAGGGTTAGGGTACGACTTAGGGCTAGGGTTAGGGCTAGGGTTAGGGTTAGGGTTAGGGTTAGGGTTTAGGGTTATGGTTAGGGTTAGGGGTTAGGGGTTAGGGGTTAGGCTTAGGGTTAGCGTTACGGTTAGGGGTTAGGGGTTAGGGTTAGGGCTAAGGTTAGGGTTAGGGTTAGGGTTAGGGTTAGGGCTAGGGTTAGGGTTAGGGTTAGGGTTACGGCTAGGGTTAGGGTTAGGGTTAGGTTAGGCTTAGGGTTAGGAGTTAGGGTTAGGGTTTCTATTAGGTTAGTTTTAAGGGCTAAGGTTAGTTTTAGGGTTAAGGTTGGGTTAGGGTTAGGATTAGGGTTAGGGTACGACTTAGGGCTAGGGTTAGGGCTAGGGTTAGGGTTAGGGTTAGGGTTAGGGTTTAGGGTTATGGTTAGGGTTAGGGGTTAGGGGTTAGGGGTTAGGCTTAGGGTTAGCGTTACGGTTAGGGGTTAGGGGTTAGGGTTAGGGCTAAGGTTAGGGTTAGGGTTAGGGTTAGGGTTAGGGCTAGGGTTAGGGTTAGGGTTAGGGTTACGGCTAGGGTTAGGGTTAGGGTTAGGTTAGGCTTAGGGTTAGGAGTTAGGGTTAGGGTTTCTATTAGGTTAGTTTTAAGGGCTAAGGTTAGTTTTAGGGTTAAGGTTGGGTTAGGGTTAGGATTAGGGTTAGGGTACGACTTAGGGCTAGGGTTAGGGCTAGGGTTAGGGTTAGGGTTAGGGTTAGGGTTTAGGGTTATGGTTAGGGTTAGGGGTTAGGGGTTAGGGGTTAGGCTTAGGGTTAGCGTTACGGTTAGGGGTTAGGGGTTAGGGTTAGGGCTAAGGTTAGGGTTAGGGTTAGGGTTAGGGTTAGGGCTAGGGTTAGGGTTAGGGTTAGGGTTACGGCTAGGGTTAGGGTTAGGGTTAGGTTAGGCTTAGGGTTAGGAGTTAGGGTTAGGGTTTCTATTAGGTTAGTTTTAAGGGCTAAGGTTAGTTTTAGGGTTAAGGTTGGGTTAGGGTTAGGATTAGGGTTAGGGTACGACTTAGGGCTAGGGTTAGGGCTAGGGTTAGGGTTAGGGTTAGGGTTAGGGTTTAGGGTTATGGTTAGGGTTAGGGGTTAGGGGTTAGGGGTTAGGCTTAGGGTTAGCGTTACGGTTAGGGGTTAGGGGTTAGGGTTAGGGCTAAGGTTAGGGTTAGGGTTAGGGTTAGGGTTAGGGCTAGGGTTAGGGTTAGGGTTAGGGTTACGGCTAGGGTTAGGGTTAGGGTTAGGTTAGGCTTAGGGTTAGGAGTTAGGGTTAGGGTTTCTATTAGGTTAGTTTTAAGGGCTAAGGTTAGTTTTAGGGTTAAGGTTGGGTTAGGGTTAGGATTAGGGTTAGGGTACGACTTAGGGCTAGGGTTAGGGCTAGGGTTAGGGTTAGGGTTAGGGTTAGGGTTTAGGGTTATGGTTAGGGTTAGGGGTTAGGGGTTAGGGGTTAGGCTTAGGGTTAGCGTTACGGTTAGGGGTTAGGGGTTAGGGTTAGGGCTAAGGTTAGGGTTAGGGTTAGGGTTAGGGTTAGGGCTAGGGTTAGGGTTAGGGTTAGGGTTACGGCTAGGGTTAGGGTTAGGGTTAGGTTAGGCTTAGGGTTAGGAGTTAGGGTTAGGGTTTCTATTAGGTTAGTTTTAAGGGCTAAGGTTAGTTTTAGGGTTAAGGTTGGGTTAGGGTTAGGATTAGGGTTAGGGTACGACTTAGGGCTAGGGTTAGGGCTAGGGTTAGGGTTAGGGTTAGGGTTAGGGTTTAGGGTTATGGTTAGGGTTAGGGGTTAGGGGTTAGGGGTTAGGCTTAGGGTTAGCGTTACGGTTAGGGGTTAGGGGTTAGGGTTAGGGCTAAGGTTAGGGTTAGGGTTAGGGTTAGGGTTAGGGCTAGGGTTAGGGTTAGGGTTAGGGTTACGGCTAGGGTTAGGGTTAGGGTTAGGTTAGGCTTAGGGTTAGGAGTTAGGGTTAGGGTTTCTATTAGGTTAGTTTTAAGGGCTAAGGTTAGTTTTAGGGTTAAGGTTGGGTTAGGGTTAGGATTAGGGTTAGGGTACGACTTAGGGCTAGGGTTAGGGCTAGGGTTAGGGTTAGGGTTAGGGTTAGGGTTTAGGGTTATGGTTAGGGTTAGGGGTTAGGGGTTAGGGGTTAGGCTTAGGGTTAGCGTTACGGTTAGGGGTTAGGGGTTAGGGTTAGGGCTAAGGTTAGGGTTAGGGTTAGGGTTAGGGTTAGGGCTAGGGTTAGGGTTAGGGTTAGGGTTACGGCTAGGGTTAGGGTTAGGGTTAGGTTAGGCTTAGGGTTAGGAGTTAGGGTTAGGGTTTCTATTAGGTTAGTTTTAAGGGCTAAGGTTAGTTTTAGGGTTAAGGTTGGGTTAGGGTTAGGATTAGGGTTAGGGTACGACTTAGGGCTAGGGTTAGGGCTAGGGTTAGGGTTAGGGTTAGGGTTAGGGTTTAGGGTTATGGTTAGGGTTAGGGGTTAGGGGTTAGGGGTTAGGCTTAGGGTTAGCGTTACGGTTAGGGGTTAGGGGTTAGGGTTAGGGCTAAGGTTAGGGTTAGGGTTAGGGTTAGGGTTAGGGCTAGGGTTAGGGTTAGGGTTAGGGTTACGGCTAGGGTTAGGGTTAGGGTTAGGTTAGGCTTAGGGTTAGGAGTTAGGGTTAGGGTTTCTATTAGGTTAGTTTTAAGGGCTAAGGTTAGTTTTAGGGTTAAGGTTGGGTTAGGGTTAGGATTAGGGTTAGGGTACGACTTAGGGCTAGGGTTAGGGCTAGGGTTAGGGTTAGGGTTAGGGTTAGGGTTTAGGGTTATGGTTAGGGTTAGGGGTTAGGGGTTAGGGGTTAGGCTTAGGGTTAGCGTTACGGTTAGGGGTTAGGGGTTAGGGTTAGGGCTAAGGTTAGGGTTAGGGTTAGGGTTAGGGTTAGGGCTAGGGTTAGGGTTAGGGTTAGGGTTACGGCTAGGGTTAGGGTTAGGGTTAGGTTAGGCTTAGGGTTAGGAGTTAGGGTTAGGGTTTCTATTAGGTTAGTTTTAAGGGCTAAGGTTAGTTTTAGGGTTAAGGTTGGGTTAGGGTTAGGATTAGGGTTAGGGTACGACTTAGGGCTAGGGTTAGGGCTAGGGTTAGGGTTAGGGTTAGGGTTAGGGTTTAGGGTTATGGTTAGGGTTAGGGGTTAGGGGTTAGGGGTTAGGCTTAGGGTTAGCGTTACGGTTAGGGGTTAGGGGTTAGGGTTAGGGCTAAGGTTAGGGTTAGGGTTAGGGTTAGGGTTAGGGCTAGGGTTAGGGTTAGGGTTAGGGTTACGGCTAGGGTTAGGGTTAGGGTTAGGTTAGGCTTAGGGTTAGGAGTTAGGGTTAGGGTTTCTATTAGGTTAGTTTTAAGGGCTAAGGTTAGTTTTAGGGTTAAGGTTGGGTTAGGGTTAGGATTAGGGTTAGGGTACGACTTAGGGCTAGGGTTAGGGCTAGGGTTAGGGTTAGGGTTAGGGTTAGGGTTTAGGGTTATGGTTAGGGTTAGGGGTTAGGGGTTAGGGGTTAGGCTTAGGGTTAGCGTTACGGTTAGGGGTTAGGGGTTAGGGTTAGGGCTAAGGTTAGGGTTAGGGTTAGGGTTAGGGTTAGGGCTAGGGTTAGGGTTAGGGTTAGGGTTACGGCTAGGGTTAGGGTTAGGGTTAGGTTAGGCTTAGGGTTAGGAGTTAGGGTTAGGGTTTCTATTAGGTTAGTTTTAAGGGCTAAGGTTAGTTTTAGGGTTAAGGTTGGGTTAGGGTTAGGATTAGGGTTAGGGTACGACTTAGGGCTAGGGTTAGGGCTAGGGTTAGGGTTAGGGTTAGGGTTAGGGTTTAGGGTTATGGTTAGGGTTAGGGGTTAGGGGTTAGGGGTTAGGCTTAGGGTTAGCGTTACGGTTAGGGGTTAGGGGTTAGGGTTAGGGCTAAGGTTAGGGTTAGGGTTAGGGTTAGGGTTAGGGCTAGGGTTAGGGTTAGGGTTAGGGTTACGGCTAGGGTTAGGGTTAGGGTTAGGTTAGGCTTAGGGTTAGGAGTTAGGGTTAGGGTTTCTATTAGGTTAGTTTTAAGGGCTAAGGTTAGTTTTAGGGTTAAGGTTGGGTTAGGGTTAGGATTAGGGTTAGGGTACGACTTAGGGCTAGGGTTAGGGCTAGGGTTAGGGTTAGGGTTAGGGTTAGGGTTTAGGGTTATGGTTAGGGTTAGGGGTTAGGGGTTAGGGGTTAGGCTTAGGGTTAGCGTTACGGTTAGGGGTTAGGGGTTAGGGTTAGGGCTAAGGTTAGGGTTAGGGTTAGGGTTAGGGTTAGGGCTAGGGTTAGGGTTAGGGTTAGGGTTACGGCTAGGGTTAGGGTTAGGGTTAGGTTAGGCTTAGGGTTAGGAGTTAGGGTTAGGGTTTCTATTAGGTTAGTTTTAAGGGCTAAGGTTAGTTTTAGGGTTAAGGTTGGGTTAGGGTTAGGATTAGGGTTAGGGTACGACTTAGGGCTAGGGTTAGGGCTAGGGTTAGGGTTAGGGTTAGGGTTAGGGTTTAGGGTTATGGTTAGGGTTAGGGGTTAGGGGTTAGGGGTTAGGCTTAGGGTTAGCGTTACGGTTAGGGGTTAGGGGTTAGGGTTAGGGCTAAGGTTAGGGTTAGGGTTAGGGTTAGGGTTAGGGCTAGGGTTAGGGTTAGGGTTAGGGTTACGGCTAGGGTTAGGGTTAGGGTTAGGTTAGGCTTAGGGTTAGGAGTTAGGGTTAGGGTTTCTATTAGGTTAGTTTTAAGGGCTAAGGTTAGTTTTAGGGTTAAGGTTGGGTTAGGGTTAGGATTAGGGTTAGGGTACGACTTAGGGCTAGGGTTAGGGCTAGGGTTAGGGTTAGGGTTAGGGTTAGGGTTTAGGGTTATGGTTAGGGTTAGGGGTTAGGGGTTAGGGGTTAGGCTTAGGGTTAGCGTTACGGTTAGGGGTTAGGGGTTAGGGTTAGGGCTAAGGTTAGGGTTAGGGTTAGGGTTAGGGTTAGGGCTAGGGTTAGGGTTAGGGTTAGGGTTACGGCTAGGGTTAGGGTTAGGGTTAGGTTAGGCTTAGGGTTAGGAGTTAGGGTTAGGGTTTCTATTAGGTTAGTTTTAAGGGCTAAGGTTAGTTTTAGGGTTAAGGTTGGGTTAGGGTTAGGATTAGGGTTAGGGTACGACTTAGGGCTAGGGTTAGGGCTAGGGTTAGGGTTAGGGTTAGGGTTAGGGTTTAGGGTTATGGTTAGGGTTAGGGGTTAGGGGTTAGGGGTTAGGCTTAGGGTTAGCGTTACGGTTAGGGGTTAGGGGTTAGGGTTAGGGCTAAGGTTAGGGTTAGGGTTAGGGTTAGGGTTAGGGCTAGGGTTAGGGTTAGGGTTAGGGTTACGGCTAGGGTTAGGGTTAGGGTTAGGTTAGGCTTAGGGTTAGGAGTTAGGGTTAGGGTTTCTATTAGGTTAGTTTTAAGGGCTAAGGTTAGTTTTAGGGTTAAGGTTGGGTTAGGGTTAGGATTAGGGTTAGGGTACGACTTAGGGCTAGGGTTAGGGCTAGGGTTAGGGTTAGGGTTAGGGTTAGGGTTTAGGGTTATGGTTAGGGTTAGGGGTTAGGGGTTAGGGGTTAGGCTTAGGGTTAGCGTTACGGTTAGGGGTTAGGGGTTAGGGTTAGGGCTAAGGTTAGGGTTAGGGTTAGGGTTAGGGTTAGGGCTAGGGTTAGGGTTAGGGTTAGGGTTACGGCTAGGGTTAGGGTTAGGGTTAGGTTAGGCTTAGGGTTAGGAGTTAGGGTTAGGGTTTCTATTAGGTTAGTTTTAAGGGCTAAGGTTAGTTTTAGGGTTAAGGTTGGGTTAGGGTTAGGATTAGGGTTAGGGTACGACTTAGGGCTAGGGTTAGGGCTAGGGTTAGGGTTAGGGTTAGGGTTAGGGTTTAGGGTTATGGTTAGGGTTAGGGGTTAGGGGTTAGGGGTTAGGCTTAGGGTTAGCGTTACGGTTAGGGGTTAGGGGTTAGGGTTAGGGCTAAGGTTAGGGTTAGGGTTAGGGTTAGGGTTAGGGCTAGGGTTAGGGTTAGGGTTAGGGTTACGGCTAGGGTTAGGGTTAGGGTTAGGTTAGGCTTAGGGTTAGGAGTTAGGGTTAGGGTTTCTATTAGGTTAGTTTTAAGGGCTAAGGTTAGTTTTAGGGTTAAGGTTGGGTTAGGGTTAGGATTAGGGTTAGGGTACGACTTAGGGCTAGGGTTAGGGCTAGGGTTAGGGTTAGGGTTAGGGTTAGGGTTTAGGGTTATGGTTAGGGTTAGGGGTTAGGGGTTAGGGGTTAGGCTTAGGGTTAGCGTTACGGTTAGGGGTTAGGGGTTAGGGTTAGGGCTAAGGTTAGGGTTAGGGTTAGGGTTAGGGTTAGGGCTAGGGTTAGGGTTAGGGTTAGGGTTACGGCTAGGGTTAGGGTTAGGGTTAGGTTAGGCTTAGGGTTAGGAGTTAGGGTTAGGGTTTCTATTAGGTTAGTTTTAAGGGCTAAGGTTAGTTTTAGGGTTAAGGTTGGGTTAGGGTTAGGATTAGGGTTAGGGTACGACTTAGGGCTAGGGTTAGGGCTAGGGTTAGGGTTAGGGTTAGGGTTAGGGTTTAGGGTTATGGTTAGGGTTAGGGGTTAGGGGTTAGGGGTTAGGCTTAGGGTTAGCGTTACGGTTAGGGGTTAGGGGTTAGGGTTAGGGCTAAGGTTAGGGTTAGGGTTAGGGTTAGGGTTAGGGCTAGGGTTAGGGTTAGGGTTAGGGTTACGGCTAGGGTTAGGGTTAGGGTTAGGTTAGGCTTAGGGTTAGGAGTTAGGGTTAGGGTTTCTATTAGGTTAGTTTTAAGGGCTAAGGTTAGTTTTAGGGTTAAGGTTGGGTTAGGGTTAGGATTAGGGTTAGGGTACGACTTAGGGCTAGGGTTAGGGCTAGGGTTAGGGTTAGGGTTAGGGTTAGGGTTTAGGGTTATGGTTAGGGTTAGGGGTTAGGGGTTAGGGGTTAGGCTTAGGGTTAGCGTTACGGTTAGGGGTTAGGGGTTAGGGTTAGGGCTAAGGTTAGGGTTAGGGTTAGGGTTAGGGTTAGGGCTAGGGTTAGGGTTAGGGTTAGGGTTACGGCTAGGGTTAGGGTTAGGGTTAGGTTAGGCTTAGGGTTAGGAGTTAGGGTTAGGGTTTCTATTAGGTTAGTTTTAAGGGCTAAGGTTAGTTTTAGGGTTAAGGTTGGGTTAGGGTTAGGATTAGGGTTAGGGTACGACTTAGGGCTAGGGTTAGGGCTAGGGTTAGGGTTAGGGTTAGGGTTAGGGTTTAGGGTTATGGTTAGGGTTAGGGGTTAGGGGTTAGGGGTTAGGCTTAGGGTTAGCGTTACGGTTAGGGGTTAGGGGTTAGGGTTAGGGCTAAGGTTAGGGTTAGGGTTAGGGTTAGGGTTAGGGCTAGGGTTAGGGTTAGGGTTAGGGTTACGGCTAGGGTTAGGGTTAGGGTTAGGTTAGGCTTAGGGTTAGGAGTTAGGGTTAGGGTTTCTATTAGGTTAGTTTTAAGGGCTAAGGTTAGTTTTAGGGTTAAGGTTGGGTTAGGGTTAGGATTAGGGTTAGGGTACGACTTAGGGCTAGGGTTAGGGCTAGGGTTAGGGTTAGGGTTAGGGTTAGGGTTTAGGGTTATGGTTAGGGTTAGGGGTTAGGGGTTAGGGGTTAGGCTTAGGGTTAGCGTTACGGTTAGGGGTTAGGGGTTAGGGTTAGGGCTAAGGTTAGGGTTAGGGTTAGGGTTAGGGTTAGGGCTAGGGTTAGGGTTAGGGTTAGGGTTACGGCTAGGGTTAGGGTTAGGGTTAGGTTAGGCTTAGGGTTAGGAGTTAGGGTTAGGGTTTCTATTAGGTTAGTTTTAAGGGCTAAGGTTAGTTTTAGGGTTAAGGTTGGGTTAGGGTTAGGATTAGGGTTAGGGTACGACTTAGGGCTAGGGTTAGGGCTAGGGTTAGGGTTAGGGTTAGGGTTAGGGTTTAGGGTTATGGTTAGGGTTAGGGGTTAGGGGTTAGGGGTTAGGCTTAGGGTTAGCGTTACGGTTAGGGGTTAGGGGTTAGGGTTAGGGCTAAGGTTAGGGTTAGGGTTAGGGTTAGGGTTAGGGCTAGGGTTAGGGTTAGGGTTAGGGTTACGGCTAGGGTTAGGGTTAGGGTTAGGTTAGGCTTAGGGTTAGGAGTTAGGGTTAGGGTTTCTATTAGGTTAGTTTTAAGGGCTAAGGTTAGTTTTAGGGTTAAGGTTGGGTTAGGGTTAGGATTAGGGTTAGGGTACGACTTAGGGCTAGGGTTAGGGCTAGGGTTAGGGTTAGGGTTAGGGTTAGGGTTTAGGGTTATGGTTAGGGTTAGGGGTTAGGGGTTAGGGGTTAGGCTTAGGGTTAGCGTTACGGTTAGGGGTTAGGGGTTAGGGTTAGGGCTAAGGTTAGGGTTAGGGTTAGGGTTAGGGTTAGGGCTAGGGTTAGGGTTAGGGTTAGGGTTACGGCTAGGGTTAGGGTTAGGGTTAGGTTAGGCTTAGGGTTAGGAGTTAGGGTTAGGGTTTCTATTAGGTTAGTTTTAAGGGCTAAGGTTAGTTTTAGGGTTAAGGTTGGGTTAGGGTTAGGATTAGGGTTAGGGTACGACTTAGGGCTAGGGTTAGGGCTAGGGTTAGGGTTAGGGTTAGGGTTAGGGTTTAGGGTTATGGTTAGGGTTAGGGGTTAGGGGTTAGGGGTTAGGCTTAGGGTTAGCGTTACGGTTAGGGGTTAGGGGTTAGGGTTAGGGCTAAGGTTAGGGTTAGGGTTAGGGTTAGGGTTAGGGCTAGGGTTAGGGTTAGGGTTAGGGTTACGGCTAGGGTTAGGGTTAGGGTTAGGTTAGGCTTAGGGTTAGGAGTTAGGGTTAGGGTTTCTATTAGGTTAGTTTTAAGGGCTAAGGTTAGTTTTAGGGTTAAGGTTGGGTTAGGGTTAGGATTAGGGTTAGGGTACGACTTAGGGCTAGGGTTAGGGCTAGGGTTAGGGTTAGGGTTAGGGTTAGGGTTTAGGGTTATGGTTAGGGTTAGGGGTTAGGGGTTAGGGGTTAGGCTTAGGGTTAGCGTTACGGTTAGGGGTTAGGGGTTAGGGTTAGGGCTAAGGTTAGGGTTAGGGTTAGGGTTAGGGTTAGGGCTAGGGTTAGGGTTAGGGTTAGGGTTACGGCTAGGGTTAGGGTTAGGGTTAGGTTAGGCTTAGGGTTAGGAGTTAGGGTTAGGGTTTCTATTAGGTTAGTTTTAAGGGCTAAGGTTAGTTTTAGGGTTAAGGTTGGGTTAGGGTTAGGATTAGGGTTAGGGTACGACTTAGGGCTAGGGTTAGGGCTAGGGTTAGGGTTAGGGTTAGGGTTAGGGTTTAGGGTTATGGTTAGGGTTAGGGGTTAGGGGTTAGGGGTTAGGCTTAGGGTTAGCGTTACGGTTAGGGGTTAGGGGTTAGGGTTAGGGCTAAGG
This sequence comes from Buteo buteo, assembly GCF_964188355.1. Classification (NCBI taxonomy): domain Eukaryota; kingdom Metazoa; phylum Chordata; class Aves; order Accipitriformes; family Accipitridae; genus Buteo; species Buteo buteo. The sequence goes on along the minus strand of NW_027439236.1, from coordinate 10,066 downwards.
TTAGGGTTAGGGTTAGGGTTAGGGTTAGGGCTAGGGTTAGGGTTAGGGTTAGGGTTACGGCTAGGGTTAGGGTTAGGGTTAGGTTAGGCTTAGGGTTAGGAGTTAGGGTTAGGGTTTCTATTAGGTTAGTTTTAAGGGCTAAGGTTAGTTTTAGGGTTAAGGTTGGGTTAGGGTTAGGATTAGGGTTAGGGTACGACTTAGGGCTAGGGTTAGGGCTAGGGTTAGGGTTAGGGTTAGGGTTAGGGTTTAGGGTTATGGTTAGGGTTAGGGGTTAGGGGTTAGGGGTTAGGCTTAGGGTTAGCGTTACGGTTAGGGGTTAGGGGTTAGGGTTAGGGCTAAGGTTAGGGTTAGGGTTAGGGTTAGGGTTAGGGCTAGGGTTAGGGTTAGGGTTAGGGTTACGGCTAGGGTTAGGGTTAGGGTTAGGTTAGGCTTAGGGTTAGGAGTTAGGGTTAGGGTTTCTATTAGGTTAGTTTTAAGGGCTAAGGTTAGTTTTAGGGTTAAGGTTGGGTTAGGGTTAGGATTAGGGTTAGGGTACGACTTAGGGCTAGGGTTAGGGCTAGGGTTAGGGTTAGGGTTAGGGTTAGGGTTTAGGGTTATGGTTAGGGTTAGGGGTTAGGGGTTAGGGGTTAGGCTTAGGGTTAGCGTTACGGTTAGGGGTTAGGGGTTAGGGTTAGGGCTAAGGTTAGGGTTAGGGTTAGGGTTAGGGTTAGGGCTAGGGTTAGGGTTAGGGTTAGGGTTACGGCTAGGGTTAGGGTTAGGGTTAGGTTAGGCTTAGGGTTAGGAGTTAGGGTTAGGGTTTCTATTAGGTTAGTTTTAAGGGCTAAGGTTAGTTTTAGGGTTAAGGTTGGGTTAGGGTTAGGATTAGGGTTAGGGTACGACTTAGGGCTAGGGTTAGGGCTAGGGTTAGGGTTAGGGTTAGGGTTAGGGTTTAGGGTTATGGTTAGGGTTAGGGGTTAGGGGTTAGGGGTTAGGCTTAGGGTTAGCGTTACGGTTAGGGGTTAGGGGTTAGGGTTAGGGCTAAGGTTAGGGTTAGGGTTAGGGTTAGGGTTAGGGCTAGGGTTAGGGTTAGGGTTAGGGTTACGGCTAGGGTTAGTAGGGTTAGGGTTAGGTTAGGCTTAGGGTTAGGAGTTAGGGTTAGGGTTTCTATTAGGTTAGTTTTAAGGGCTAAGGTTAGTTTTAGGGTTAAGGTTGGGTTAGGGTTAGGATTAGGGTTAGGGTACGACTTAGGGCTAGGGTTAGGGCTAGGGTTAGGGTTAGGGTTAGGGTTAGGGTTTAGGGTTATGGTTAGGGTTAGGGGTTAGGGGTTAGGGGTTAGGCTTAGGGTTAGCGTTACGGTTAGGGGTTAGGGGTTAGGGTTAGGGCTAAGGTTAGGGTTAGGGTTAGGGTTAGGGTTAGGGCTAGGGTTAGGGTTAGGGTTAGGGTTACGGCTAGGGTTAGGGTTAGGGTTAGGTTAGGCTTAGGGTTAGGAGTTAGGGTTAGGGTTTCTATTAGGTTAGTTTTAAGGGCTAAGGTTAGTTTTAGGGTTAAGGTTGGGTTAGGGTTAGGATTAGGGTTAGGGTACGACTTAGGGCTAGGGTTAGGGCTAGGGTTAGGGTTAGGGTTAGGGTTAGGGTTTAGGGTTATGGTTAGGGTTAGGGGTTAGGGGTTAGGGGTTAGGCTTAGGGTTAGCGTTACGGTTAGGGGTTAGGGGTTAGGGTTAGGGCTAAGGTTAGGGTTAGGGTTAGGGTTAGGGTTAGGGCTAGGGTTAGGGTTAGGGTTAGGGTTACGGCTAGGGTTAGGGTTAGGGTTAGGTTAGGCTTAGGGTTAGGAGTTAGGGTTAGGGTTTCTATTAGGTTAGTTTTAAGGGCTAAGGTTAGTTTTAGGGTTAAGGTTGGGTTAGGGTTAGGATTAGGGTTAGGGTACGACTTAGGGCTAGGGTTAGGGCTAGGGTTAGGGTTAGGGTTAGGGTTAGGGTTTAGGGTTATGGTTAGGGTTAGGGGTTAGGGGTTAGGGGTTAGGCTTAGGGTTAGCGTTACGGTTAGGGGTTAGGGGTTAGGGTTAGGGCTAAGGTTAGGGTTAGCGTTAGGGTTAGGGTTAGGGCTAGGGTTAGGGTTAGGGTTAGGGTTACGGCTAGGGTTAGGGTTAGGGTTAGGTTAGGCTTAGGGTTAGGAGTTAGGGTTAGGGTTTCTATTAGGTTAGTTTTAAGGGCTAAGGTTAGTTTTAGGGTTAAGGTTGGGTTAGGGTTAGGATTAGGGTTAGGGTACGACTTAGGGCTAGGGTTAGGGCTAGGGTTAGGGTTAGGGTTAGGGTTAGGGTTTAGGGTTATGGTTAGGGTTAGGGGTTAGGGGTTAGGGGTTAGGCTTAGGGTTAGCGTTACGGTTAGGGGTTAGGGGTTAGGGTTAGGGCTAAGGTTAGGGTTAGTAGGGTTAGGGTTAGGGCTAGGGTTAGGGTTAGGGTTAGGGTTACGGCTAGGGTTAGGGTTAGGGTTAGGTTAGGCTTAGGGTTAGGAGTTAGGGTTAGGGTTTCTATTAGGTTAGTTTTAAGGGCTAAGGTTAGTTTTAGCGTTAAGGTTGGGTTAGGGTTAGGATTAGGGTTAGGGTACGACTTAGGGCTAGGGTTAGGGCTAGGGTTAGGGTTAGGGTTAGGGTTAGGGTTTAGGGTTAGGGTTAGGGTTAGGGGTTAGGGGTTAGGGGTTAGGCTTAGGGTTAGCGTTACGGTTAGGGGTTAGGGGTTAGGGTTAGGGCTAAGGTTAGGGTTAGGTTTAGGGTTAGGGTTAGGGCTAGGGTTAGGGTTAGGGTTAGGGTTACGGCTAGGGTTAGGGTTAGGGTTAGGTTAGGCTTAGGGTTAGGAGTTAGGGTTAGGGTTTCTATTAGGTTAGTTTTAAGGGCTAAGGTTAGTTTTAGGGTTAAGGTTGGGTTAGGGTTAGGATTAGGGTTAGGGTACGACTTAGGGCTAGGGTTAGGGCTAGGGTTAGGGTTAGGGTTAGGGTTAGGGTTTAGGGTTAGGGTTAGGGTTAGGGGTTAGGGGTTAGGGGTTAGGCTTAGGGTTAGCGTTACGGTTAGGGGTTAGGGGTTAGGGTTAGGGCTAAGGTTAGGGTTAGGGTTAGGGTTAGGGTTAGGGCTAGGGTTAGGGTTAGGGTTAGGGTTACGGCTAGGGTTAGGGTTAGGGTTAGGTTAGGATTAGGGTTAGGAGTTAGGGTTAGGGTTTCTATTAGGTTAGTTTTAAGGGCTAAGGTTAGTTTTAGGGTTAAGGTTGGGTTAGGGTTAGGATTAGGGTTAGGGTACGACTTAGGGCTAGGGTTAGGGCTAGGGTTAGGGTTAGGGTTAGGGTTAGGGTTTAGGGTTAGGGTTAGGGTTAGGGGTTAGGGGTTAGGGGTTAGGCTTAGGGTTAGCATTACGGTTAGGGGTTAGGGGTTAGGGTTAGGGCTAAGGTTAGGGTTAGGGTTAGGGTTAGGGTTAGGGCTAGGGTTAGGGTTAGGGTTAGGGTTACGGCTAGGGTTAGGGTTAGGGTTAGGTTAGGCTTAGGGTTAGGAGTTAGGGTTAGGGTTTCTATTAGGTTAGTTTTAAGGGCTAAGGTTAGTTTTAGGGTTAAGGTTGGGTTAGGGTTAGGATTAGGGTTAGGGTACGACTTAGGGCTAGGGTTAGGGCTAGGGTTAGGGTTAGGGTTAGGGTTAGGGTTTAGGGTTATGGTTAGGGTTAGGGGTTAGGGGTTAGGGGTTAGGCTTAGGGTTAGCGTTACGGTTAGGGGTTAGGGGTTAGGGTTAGGGCTAAGGTTAGGGTTAGGGTTAGGGTTAGGGTTAGGGCTAGGGTGAGGGTTAGGGTTAGGGTTACGGCTAGGGTTAGGGTTAGGGTTAGGTTAGGCTTAGGGTTAGGAGTTAGGGTTAGGGTTTCTATTAGGTTAGTTTTAAGGGCTAAGGTTAGTTTTAGGGTTAAGGTTGGGTTAGGGTTAGGATTAGGGTTAGGGTACGACTTAGGGCTAGGGTTAGGGCTAGGGTTAGGGTTAGGGTTAGGGTTAGGGTTTAGGGTTATGGTTAGGGTTAGGGGTTAGGGGTTAGGGGTTAGGCTTAGGGTTAGCGTTACGGTTAGGGGTTAGGGGTTAGGGTTAGGGCTAAGGTTAGGGTTAGGGTTAGGGTTAGGGTTAGGGCTAGGGTTAGGGTTAGGGTTAGGGTTACGGCTAGGGTTAGGGTTAGGGTTAGGTTAGGCTTAGGGTTAGGAGTTAGGGTTAGGGTTTCTATTAGGTTAGTTTTAAGGGCTAAGGTTAGTTTTAGGGTTAAGGTTGGGTTAGGGTTAGCATTAGGGTTAGGGTACGACTTAGGGCTAGGGTTAGGGCTAGGGTTAGGGTTAGGGTTAGGGTTAGGGTTTAGGGTTATGGTTAGGGTTAGGGGTTAGGGGTTAGGGGTTAGGCTTAGGGTTAGCGTTACGGTTAGGGGTTAGGGGTTAGGGTTAGGGCTAAGGTTAGGGTTAGGGTTAGGGTTAGGGTTAGGGCTAGGGTTAGGGTTAGGGTTAGGGTTACGGCTAGGGTTAGGGTTAGGGTTAGGTTAGGCTTAGGGTTAGGAGTTAGGGTTAGGGTTTCTATTAGGTTAGTTTTAAGGGCTAAGGTTAGTTTTAGGGTTAAGGTTGGGTTAGGGTTAGGATTAGGGTTAGGGTACGACTTAGGGCTAGGGTTAGGGCTAGGGTTAGGGTTAGGGTTAGGGTTAGGGTTTAGGGTTATGGTTAGGGTTAGGGGTTAGGGGTTAGGGGTTAGGCTTAGGGTTAGCGTTACGGTTAGGGGTTAGGGGTTAGGGTTAGGGCTAAGGTTAGGGTTAGGGTTAGGGTTAGGGCTAGGGTTAGGGTTAGGGTTAGGGTTACGGCTAGGGTTAGGGTTAGGGTTAGGTTAGGCTTAGGGTTAGGAGTTAGGGTTAGGGTTTCTATTAGGTTAGTTTTAAGGGCTAAGGTTAGTTTTAGGGTTAAGGTTGGGTTAGGGTTAGGATTAGGGTTAGGGTACGACTTAGGGCTAGGGTTAGGGCTAGGGTTAGGGTTAGGGTTAGGGTTAGGGTTTAGGGTTATGGTTAGGGTTAGGGGTTAGGGGTTAGGGGTTAGGCTTAGGGTTAGCGTTACGGTTAGGGGTTAGGGGTTAGGGTTAGGGCTAAGGTTAGGGTTAGGGTTAGGGTTAGGGTTAGGGCTAGGGTTAGGGTTAGGGTTACGGCTAGGGTTAGGGTTAGGGTTAGGTTAGGCTTAGGGTTAGGAGTTAGGGTTAGGGTTTCTATTAGGTTAGTTTTAAGGGCTAAGGTTAGTTTTAGGGTTAAGGTTGGGTTAGGGTTAGGATTAGGGTTAGGGTACGACTTAGGGCTAGGGTTAGGGCTAGGGTTAGGGTTAGGGTTAGGGTTAGGGTTTAGGGTTATGGTTAGGGTTAGGGGTTAGGGGTTAGGGGTTAGGCTTAGGGTTAGCGTTACGGTTAGGGGTTAGGGGTTAGGGTTAGGGCTAAGGTTAGGGTTAGGGTTAGGGTTAGGGTTAGGGCTAGGGTTAGGGTTAGGGTTAGGGTTACGGCTAGGGTTAGGGTTAGGGTTAGGTTAGGCTTAGGGTTAGGAGTTAGGGTTAGGGTTTCTATTAGGTTAGTTTTAAGGGCTAAGGTTAGTTTTAGGGTTAAGGTTGGGTTAGGGTTAGGATTAGGGTTAGGGTACGACTTAGGGCTAGGGTTAGGGCTAGGGTTAGGGTTAGGGTTAGGGTTAGGGTTTAGGGTTATGGTTAGGGTTAGGGGTTAGGGGTTAGGGGTTAGGCTTAGGGTTAGCGTTACGGTTAGGGGTTAGGGGTTAGGGTTAGGGCTAAGGTTAGGGTTAGGGTTAGGGTTAGGGTTAGGGCTAGGGTTAGGGTTAGGGTTAGGGTTACGGCTAGGGTTAGGGTTAGGGTTAGGTTAGGCTTAGGGTTAGGAGTTAGGGTTAGGGTTTCTATTAGGTTAGTTTTAAGGGCTAAGGTTAGTTTTAGGGTTAAGGTTGGGTTAGGGTTAGGATTAGGGTTAGGGTACGACTTAGGGCTAGGGTTAGGGCTAGGGTTAGGGTTAGGGTTAGGGTTAGGGTTTAGGGTTAGGGTTAGGGTTAGGGGTTAGGGGTTAGGGGTTAGGCTTAGGGTTAGCGTTACGGTTAGGGGTTAGGGGTTAGGGTTAGGGCTAAGGTTAGGGTTAGGTTTAGGGTTAGGGTTAGGGCTAGGGTTAGGGTTAGGGTTAGGGTTACGGCTAGGGTTAGGGTTAGGGTTAGGTTAGGCTTAGGGTTAGGAGTTAGGGTTAGGGTTTCTATTAGGTTAGTTTTAAGGGCTAAGGTTAGTTTTAGGGTTAAGGTTGGGTTAGGGTTAGGATTAGGGTTAGGGTACGACTTAGGGCTAGGGTTAGGGCTAGGGTTAGGGTTAGGGTTAGGGTTAGGGTTTAGGGTTAGGGTTAGGGTTAGGGGTTAGGGGTTAGGGGTTAGGCTTAGGGTTAGCGTTACGGTTAGGGGTTAGGGGTTAGGGTTAGGGCTAAGGTTAGGGTTAGGGTTAGGGTTAGGGTTAGGGCTAGGGTTAGGGTTAGGGTTAGGGTTACGGCTAGGGTTAGGGTTAGGGTTAGGTTAGGATTAGGGTTAGGAGTTAGGGTTAGGGTTTCTATTAGGTTAGTTTTAAGGGCTAAGGTTAGTTTTAGGGTTAAGGTTGGGTTAGGGTTAGGATTAGGGTTAGGGTACGACTTAGGGCTAGGGTTAGGGCTAGGGTTAGGGTTAGGGTTAGGGTTAGGGTTTAGGGTTAGGGTTAGGGTTAGGGGTTAGGGGTTAGGGGTTAGGCTTAGGGTTAGCATTACGGTTAGGGGTTAGGGGTTAGGGTTAGGGCTAAGGTTAGGGTTAGGGTTAGGGTTAGGGTTAGGGCTAGGGTTAGGGTTAGGGTTAGGGTTACGGCTAGGGTTAGGGTTAGGGTTAGGTTAGGCTTAGGGTTAGGAGTTAGGGTTAGGGTTTCTATTAGGTTAGTTTTAAGGGCTAAGGTTAGTTTTAGGGTTAAGGTTGGGTTAGGGTTAGGATTAGGGTTAGGGTACGACTTAGGGCTAGGGTTAGGGCTAGGGTTAGGGTTAGGGTTAGGGTTAGGGTTTAGGGTTATGGTTAGGGTTAGGGGTTAGGGGTTAGGGGTTAGGCTTAGGGTTAGCGTTACGGTTAGGGGTTAGGGGTTAGGGTTAGGGCTAAGGTTAGGGTTAGGGTTAGGGTTAGGGTTAGGGCTAGGGTTAGGGTTAGGGTTAGGGTTACGGCTAGGGTTAGGGTTAGGGTTAGGTTAGGCTTAGGGTTAGGAGTTAGGGTTAGGGTTTCTATTAGGTTAGTTTTAAGGGCTAAGGTTAGTTTTAGGGTTAAGGTTGGGTTAGGGTTAGGATTAGGGTTAGGGTACGACTTAGGGCTAGGGTTAGGGCTAGGGTTAGGGTTAGGGTTAGGGTTAGGGTTTAGGGTTATGGTTAGGGTTAGGGGTTAGGGGTTAGGGGTTAGGCTTAGGGTTAGCGTTACGGTTAGGGGTTAGGGGTTAGGGTTAGGGCTAAGGTTAGGGTTAGGGTTAGGGTTAGGGTTAGGGCTAGGGTTAGGGTTAGGAGTTAGGGTTAGGGTTTCTATTAGGTTAGTTTTAAGGGCTAAGGTTAGTTTTAGGGTTAAGGTTGGGTTAGGGTTAGGATTAGGGTTAGGGTACGACTTAGGGCTAGGGTTAGGGCTAGGGTTAGGGTTAGGGTTAGGGTTAGGGTTTAGGGTTATGGTTAGGGTTAGGGGTTAGGGGTTAGGGGTTAGGCTTAGGGTTAGCGTTACGGTTAGGGGTTAGGGGTTAGGGTTAGGGCTAAGGTTAGGGTTAGGGTTAGGGTTAGGGTTAGGGCTAGGGTTAGGGTTAGGGTTAGGGTTACGGCTAGGGTTAGGGTTAGGGTTAGGTTAGGCTTAGGGTTAGGAGTTAGGGTTAGGGTTTCTATTAGGTTAGTTTTAAGGGCTAAGGTTAGTTTTAGGGTTAAGGTTGGGTTAGGGTTAGGATTAGGGTTAGGGTACGACTTAGGGCTAGGGTTAGGGCTAGGGTTAGGGTTAGGGTTAGGGTTAGGGTTTAGGGTTATGGTTAGGGTTAGGGGTTAGGGGTTAGGGGTTAGGCTTAGGGTTAGCGTTACGGTTAGGGGTTAGGGGTTAGGGTTAGGGCTAAGGTTAGGGTTAGGGTTAGGGTTAGGGTTAGGGCTAGGGTTAGGGTTAGGGTTAGGGTTACGGCTAGGGTTAGGGTTAGGGTTAGGTTAGGCTTAGGGTTAGGAGTTAGGGTTAGGGTTTCTATTAGGTTAGTTTTAAGGGCTAAGGTTAGTTTTAGGGTTAAGGTTGGGTTAGGGTTAGGATTAGGGTTAGGGTACGACTTAGGGCTAGGGTTAGGGCTAGGGTTAGGGTTAGGGTTAGGGTTAGGGTTTAGGGTTATGGTTAGGGTTAGGGGTTAGGGGTTAGGGGTTAGGCTTAGGGTTAGCGTTACGGTTAGGGGTTAGGGGTTAGGGTTAGGGCTAAGGTTAGGGTTAGGGTTAGGGTTAGGGTTAGGGCTAGGGTTAGGGTTAGGGTTAGGGTTACGGCTAGGGTTAGGGTTAGGGTTAGGTTAGGCTTAGGGTTAGGAGTTAGGGTTAGGGTTTCTATTAGGTTAGTTTTAAGGGCTAAGGTTAGTTTTAGGGTTAAGGTTGGGTTAGGGTTAGGATTAGGGTTAGGGTACGACTTAGGGCTAGGGTTAGGGCTAGGGTTAGGGTTAGGGTTAGGGTTAGGGTTTAGGGTTATGGTTAGGGTTAGGGGTTAGGGGTTAGGGGTTAGGCTTAGGGTTAGCGTTACGGTTAGGGGTTAGGGGTTAGGGTTAGGGCTAAGGTTAGGGTTAGGGTTAGGGTTAGGGTTAGGGCTAGGGTTAGGGTTAGGGTTAGGGTTACGGCTAGGGTTAGGGTTAGGGTTAGGTTAGGCTTAGGGTTAGGAGTTAGGGTTAGGGTTTCTATTAGGTTAGTTTTAAGGGCTAAGGTTAGTTTTAGGGTTAAGGTTGGGTTAGGGTTAGGATTAGGGTTAGGGTACGACTTAGGGCTAGGGTTAGGGCTAGGGTTAGGGTTAGGGTTAGGGTTAGGGTTTAGGGTTATGGTTAGGGTTAGGGGTTAGGGGTTAGGGGTTAGGCTTAGGGTTAGCGTTACGGTTAGGGGTTAGGGGTTAGGGTTAGGGCTAAGGTTAGGGTTAGGGTTAGGGTTAGGGTTAGGGCTAGGGTTAGGGTTAGGGTTAGGGTTACGGCTAGGGTTAGGGTTAGGGTTAGGTTAGGCTTAGGGTTAGGAGTTAGGGTTAGGGTTTCTATTAGGTTAGTTTTAAGGGCTAAGGTTAGTTTTAGGGTTAAGGTTGGGTTAGGGTTAGGATTAGGGTTAGGGTACGACTTAGGGCTAGGGTTAGGGCTAGGGTTAGGGTTAGGGTTAGGGTTAGGGTTTAGGGTTATGGTTAGGGTTAGGGGTTAGGGGTTAGGGGTTAGGCTTAGGGTTAGCGTTACGGTTAGGGGTTAGGGGTTAGGGTTAGGGCTAAGGTTAGGGTTAGGGTTAGGGTTAGGGTTAGGGCTAGGGCTAGGGTTAGGGTTAGGGTTAGGGTTACGGCTAGGGTTAGGGTTAGGGTTAGGTTAGGCTTAGGGTTAGGAGTTAGGGTTAGGGTTTCTATTAGGTTAGTTTTAAGGGCTAAGGTTAGTTTTAGGGTTAAGGTTGGGTTAGGGTTAGGATTAGGGTTAGGGTACGACTTAGGGCTAGGGTTAGGGCTAGGGTTAGGGTTAGGGTTAGGGTTAGGGTTTAGGGTTATGGTTAGGGTTAGGGGTTAGGGGTTAGGGGTTAGGCTTAGGGTTAGCGTTACGGTTAGGGGTTAGGGGTTAGGGTTAGGGCTAAGGTTAGGGTTAGGGTTAGGGTTAGGGTTAGGGCTAGGGTTAGGGTTAGGGTTAGGGTTACGGCTAGGGTTAGGGTTAGGGTTAGGTTAGGCTTAGGGTTAGGAGTTAGGGTTAGGGTTTCTATTAGGTTAGTTTTAAGGGCTAAGGTTAGTTTTAGGGTTAAGGTTGGGTTAGGGTTAGGATTAGGGTTAGGGTACGACTTAGGGCTAGGGTTAGGGCTAGGGTTAGGGTTAGGGTTA